>NW_026855361.1:0-109024 GCF_026571515.1 Ruditapes philippinarum
AAGATAATTTATGAATTATAATGCAAAATTATACAGAGAGAATAATATTTTTGATTCTTTGTCTTTGGTTTTTTGTAGATAAATAATTTTGAAGAAGACATCAAAAGATGGTTTAGCATTTTCTATAAAGATGGGATTTCAGCAATTTATCAAAATGAATTTTTACCAAAGTTCTTTAGCATTCAGCGTGGGTGTCGGAAGTCTGGTTCCCTGCCTCAATTTACTACGGAAAGTACGTAGTATAAGGGGAAGGAACTCCAGACTAGGGTGACGGCGGGTGACCCGTAAATTGTTATATTTTATTTTATATAATAAAATACTTTCGCAGAAAATTAGGTCAAATAACAACATTAAAGGAATTAAAAAGAATATGGTAGAACATAAGCCACCTCAATTTGTAGATGATACTACAATTAATCTAAATGGTTCGGCCTCTATTTTAAATGCAACCATAGACACATTGTCCTCACAGTCCACATTTACTATTATTTCATGTTTAAAAAATTATTTTCACAAAACAAAATTCGTCTGGATTGGAAAAGAAAAATTCAGGGTAAATAGTATAAAAAATGAAAATTGTCTTGTAATCAGCAACATTTTGACATGCCTGGCTTCAAGTTCCATGTAGATTTGTCAAAAATGCTAGAACTAAACTACAAATCTAAAATTGCAAACGCAGAGCATTGTTAAAAATGTTGAAGAGAAGAATGATTACACAAATGGAAGAATAGTTGTCATTAAGACTCTTGTATTGTCATTCTTTTATCATTTGTTTGTCTCTTTGTCTAATGCTCCAAAATCTTGTTTTTAATAAATAGAAACATTATTCTTTGATTTTATATGACAAGGTCCATGCAAAGTTAAAAAAGGACGTTTTAATAAAAAGACGGTATAGTGGGGCGGGAAATAAGGTCTCTGCTGTCAAAATAGTGCAAATTGTGATACAAGCATGAAACTTTCAGGAAATCATCTTTAGACCATGTAGATTTCAAAAGTGAAGTGGGCCCAAAATATCTCTGCTCATTCAAGATGGCCGCCATTTTCAAGATGGCCGCCATATAAATTTGACGTACATAATAGCTCATTCATTCCAATTTCATGTACAGACTTGAAACTTACACCAAAGCATGCTTATAGTTTCTCCTTTTCAAATATTAAAATCTTTAAGCAATTTTTGCTTGCATATTTCTTCAGAATCCAAGATGGCGTCCAATATGGCTGCCAATTTTAATGAAAACTTATATATCTCTTTTGTAGTATAATTGTTTGCAGACAGTATGCTTATTTCCATATAAAAATGTTAAACATTTGAACAAAATCAAATTTTAGGTTAACCACATTGTTAGTCGTGTTTTTAGTCTTTTCTACAAAAACAAAATCTTTAAAAAAATATCAAAAGAAAAAGTGCTTTTTTTGCATTTTTCTCTAACATGGTTTTCTTGGTCTATGTACAAAATTCCAAAAGTTACATAGTTTCTTAAAGTGTATTAATTTTGATATTGAATCAACACTATGTTTTATTGTATAATTGTAACAAAAACAAAAAAATGTGAAGGTTTTATACTTATTCAAAGTGGGTGGGGTAAATTTATCAGACAATTGTAGTGCAAAATAACGTCTTTTATGAATTCTTATGCAACTATTCACTGTAAAAGTATTTTTATTAATATTAAGGTATTTGTGTCTTCCTTCAGGTCTAGAGGGTGTACTAAAATATCAATAAAGGCAGATACAATCATATGTATACATTCAGTTTAATATTAAATGTGTTTGCATGATATAAGTTGTTTCAATATTCTAAATATAAATTTGATAATTGTACAGAAAGAAGACTGAATATTCATCAACAAACCATATGTTAGATAAAATCATGAATGGACCTGAGTGAAATGCTGTCTATTTATGAATAAAATTATTTCCTGGACAATTGAGTCTTGCTAAAAGCTTGTAACAAAATGATTGAAAGTTATATTTACTTGCACATCATTGTAACCAAGTATAATTTAGTTAGTACTGTCTTTTTCTTATGTAGACATGATGTTTTCAAAAGAAACAAAAATTAAGGCGACTGATACATCATATTATCTATGTGTGCTAAAATAGGTAAAAACAATAAAACCGCTTGACCCACATAACATAGCTTATGATTTAGAATATAAACTAAATTTATTCATACTTTATTTTCCCCATTAAACAATAGAGAATAGTTGACCCTAGATCACTCGCCTAAGATCCACTGCTGGAAAACGTCTATAATTCTTTAATACTGAAGAATGCTAAAATCATATAAGGAGTATCTTTTTTCAACATATACAGTCATGCTTTATAATCTGTTTGAAAAGAAACATGCCCAATAACTAGGCTCTCAGAACTACAAGAAAACTCATATAACTATATTCCAATTAGAGGTCCATGTAAACTAAGTGATTTTCACCCTATGCCAAAATAGTTCATAATCTTTATATAGCATCAACAATGTGATGATATACGATATACTTTCTTCTCTATACACTGTAGTTTCGGAGAAGAATTTTATTATATAAGTCAATGTAAACAAAGTGACTGGTAAAGCCTTTTTTAGACTGCAGGAGCATGATTTAAGGCCCTCACGAGGAACACAGTTTTTAAAAACCTGTGTAGGGAATCTTATTGAATTTTTTTTGTTGTTGTTATTTAAAAAAAAATCAACAAACAAACAAACTACAATGCCTAGAGCTTAGATAGTCACCATATAACCTTGCCAAGTAAAGAAGACCTCTTTTAAAGTTACATAAAACACTTTTGGATCATTAAGTGTACATGCAAATAAAAAATCTTCTCAAAAATCAAAATGCACAGAGCACAGGTACTTAGCATGTAGCACCACCTTGTGTCTTTATTAACATATTTAATGTATCATGTCATAGAGCCACCTAGGTTCACAGACTTGTATAGGAAAACACATTAAAACATCAAGTGTTAAACTACAATGACTTTAACTAAGATATTTGGGATGTAGCCTGATATAACATGCATAAATTTGTATGATGCTACTAAATGGTTTAAAATGGTTTTGCAATGAGTATCACTTAATTTACAAAGACTAATGTATTAAATCTATTTTCTCCAAACCAACAGTATCCGATGCATAGACATTAATCATGTATCATCATAATTGTAGTATACTCTACATATATTTGATATATCATGGTCAACATGGTCGAAATTTACTAAGTTTATATGGACTCATATATGAATATGGTTATTAAAGTCCTCTCGTGTGAAAAAAATGAAACTAGATATTGAGCATGTTTCTTTAAACGCAACCGGATTCAATTATGACACAAATCATGTGTGTTATGACATAATTGACACTCCAAAAATGATCTTGTTACCTTTTTCCAACAATGATCTTAGGTGAGGGATCCAGGGTCATCATTGCCCTCTTATTGAAAGAAAAAAATGAGATATGATAACTTTAGGAAATACACTTAGTTTGTATCTTAACTTTTCAAAAAAAAAACAGCATGCAGGCCAGGCCATATCATTGATATATCTGTTTCGTATCATATACATTTTGTTGGCTTTTAAGCCATGTTTATATTATAAATATAAAATTGTGAAGCAGTCAAAAATATGCGTTTATGGACTACTTTTTAAACCTTACATTCTATACATGCTTGCTATTTTAAGCACGTTTAGTTGATTTATTGTCTCCTTATAAGACTTTACAATTAACAATTAAAAATATATGATATCAAATATATTGAAACAAAAATTATCATGCAACCACATTTAATAACTGAATGTATACACATGTTTGTACGTGCATTTCTTGCTTAGCCACTTGGCCCGAAGAAAAACAAAAATACTTTCATCCAATAAAAACTACTTTTTAAGTTGGATCATTCGCATTAGAATTCATAAAAAAGTAAAAAGGCAAAGAAATAGAATGAACTTAGCTATGTTTATTTTCTGTTGTTTTTTCTTTAACAATAATTTCCATACAAAATTACCCCACCCACTTTCACAAAATATAAAACCTACAGATTTAATGTTTTTCTCACATTTCTTTTACAATAAACACATGATATTAATGGAATGTCAAATACAGTTTAAGATATAAAGTAACTTTTTTAACTTTGTACATTAATTTAGAAAATCAAACTTGAAAAATATGAAAAAAATGGATTTTTTCTTGATCTTTCTAAAAGATATTTCTAAGAAAAAAGCTTTTAAAATGTTTTTCTTTTATTGAGATTAACATATAATTTGATTATCTCTGATATGCTTAAACACTTTTTACTATAATAAACATAATTTGTGCAACAAATTATACAATAAAAATGATATAACAGTTTTGCACAAAATCGACGGCCATATTGGACGCCATCTTGGATTTGGAAGAGGTATGAAAGAGAAATTTTGTAAGATTTAAATTTTTGAAAAAGAGAAACTATATGCATGCTTTTTGTGTTAGTTAAAGGTCTGTACCAAAAATTGGAATGATTAATGAGCTAGTATGTACGTCAAATGTATATGGCGGCCATTTTGAAAATGGCGGCCATCTTGAATGAGCAGAGATATTTTTGGGCCCACTTCACTTTTGAAATCTACATGGTCTAAAGATGATTTCCTGAAAGTTTCCTGCTTGTATCACAATTTGCACTATTTTCTCAATTTCCCTCCCCACTAGTAAAAAAGATGGAGGACTTGACATGATAGTTAAAATGCCTTAATATCTGCACTAAAAACTACTTGGATTAGAAAAATCATTATGAGCAAAGGAAAATGGCTAGATATTGTTTCTTAACTAATAGATATAAATTAATTGTTAAAACAATAGCGAAATCCTGTAGAAACTTATATTGAGAAGTTACATATAAGATAAATGCTTTTGTTCATTATGTGAAAAAATGTCCAATGTTCTGATTAGTTGTTGGATTATCCATTATTTTATAACCCAAAGATATTGATTGGTAAAAAATTATATCTTTAAAGTCATTGTTTTATGCTGGTGTTCAGTGTATAGGTGACTTGTTTAACATGAAGGGATCCATGAATACAATAAAATTTATAGCTTGAGTGCTTATTCTTTTGCATTTTCAAGGTATAAATCTATTATCTTAAAAGTGCTGGTTATTCTGTTAGTGGGTTGAAAAATGTTTCAAGACCTTTTATTCCACCAATACTATCTCAAATTTTAAAAAAAAAGAAAAAAATTCACAACCGATGCATTATATATTAAAATATAATGTACAGCTGTTTGTAAACTTATATGGTAATACTAAATTTGAAGATGAAGAATGAAACAATTTTTTTCACTTATATTTGATATCACTAAAAACACGATTGTACAGTAGTTTCAATAGATTACTTGGCACAAAGAACTTTTGTATAAGATAAAATACAAAGATAATACAAACTGCAGTTTTTGTAACGCTTGGAATACCTCTTTTGGGACTGTGAAGTTGTTTTTGATATGATTCGTGGTCTTTTTGAAAATACTCATTTGCATTTGACAAGAATGCAATTTCTTTAAGGCATACAAAATGCAGATTATGAAACAAGTCTTTTTGCTTTTATTTGTAAAGAAGTACATATATCATTGTAAAATGAATTTTAAAAAAACCGTCTATAGAGGTTGCTAAGCATTATATTATGTTTATATACATTATACTACAGGCTTCAAATATATATATAGAAAAGTATAGAGGTGTTTTACATTAATCGCAGGCTTCTTTTATTTATTTCATTTTATGTTATTTTTTATGAAGCATTGTTCGATTTAGATACATGTATCTTTGTATGTATGTCTGTATGTATGTAATTATCTATGTTCAAAATAAACGGGGTTACCTTTTAAGGGTCTAAAAAAAGAGAATTATTATACATTGCTGCAATTGTGTTGGTTCAAACAGTAGTCAACAGAACATATTAATATTATAAAATCACATTCACTGAGTGTAGTATCATATTCACTAGCTGAATAGGTTGTTCCGAATCTAAAAATAGAACCTGTCTCATATCAAATAACCTTTCAACAAAGATAATTAACTGCGCGTGCGTTAATTATATTCACCGAGTGAATATGATTTACGCATGCGCCGTTATCACTTGCACTGGCTGAATTTGACTTCCTCTATCTAAAATAGAAACAGACTCATAAATGACCTACAGACTTGAGTATATATTTAATGTTTCATTTTGTCCTTGATGGCATGTTTTGCAATTTAAAACTATTTACTCAACAATGACAAGTAAGAAAGTAACACCGCAAGTATAAGTATATTGATATCTTGTTTATAATATCGGGCTTTACTTTTTTTAATCTTAGGTTGATCATATAATAAAATAATAATTGACTAAATAAATGATTCATTGAATATGGTGTGATATTCACCGGCAAAATGTCACTACATTCCTGCAGGTAAATTATTAATTATTTACCCACTGTTTGCGTAGGTTTATTGAAACCTTGATGAACTTGTGATAAATATTATATATATAATTATTCTCAGGAGAAGAAGAACAGATATTTACCAGAGATATTATGATCCAGTACATTAATCAAATAAAACTTTGTGTTTATAATACTGAACTATTCTGCTCCGAGCATTGAAAATATTATTAAACTTTTTTTTTCTAGATAGAACATAAATTATATTTCTGAAGGGGAAAAATAATTATTGAAATAAACGAATACCAAAACGCATTTTGAAAGAAAATTTAAAGTGAACTGGTCCATAACGAAATGCCTGTGATAACATAAATAATTATATTGAAAGTATTCAGTATCGTACATGGCACAAAACCATGAATGAATTACATATGATGCCGGTAAGTGTGTCCGCAAGAAAACTACATATGTGTACGCTATTATCTACGTTACGTCTTACCGCGCTATTTGACGTCAACGTCACTTCTGACGTATGTTGTTATTGTTTATATATTACTGTTGAGATTTTGTACACATTGAATCGAGAGTCAATACAGATCGAACCTACACAACGCCTTTGTATTATTTACTTCCATATACGAAATCACTTCCACATTGGTGCCGTTTGTATAGCTATTGACTAATCATGAATCTACAGAAGCTTTTTTCAACAAGAGAAGGTCATCGCAGAAATTGTGCAGAGAAAATTAGCCGCAATTGATCAAAATGAGGAAATGTCATCTCTAGAAATTTCATCACTCATAGATTATCTGACAGAGAAAGCTACGATAATCAAAGGATTTGAATGAAAAAATCATAAATCAGTGTGACGATATTGAAACAGAAATCGTGGAAAGTGAAGAAATATTCATACGATTTGGATCTGAGGATTCAAAAGTTAAGTGAGACTTACCGGAAACATACTCAAGACTTTACAAACAATAGTTCCGTTGATCAAGAAGAAAACCCTATGGTACCGCGACATACGAGTTCGAGTACATTTGCGCAACATAAACTTCCAAAACTTACCATACCTAATTTTGACGGAGATCTTACCAACTGGCAGACTTTCTGGGACTCTTATGAGTTCATCTATTCATCTGAATTCTACGTTATCGACGTTCAGAAGTTCAACTACTTGCGATCTCTGGTTCAAGGTATAGCAGCACGGTGTATAGACGGGTTTCCTTTGACGAATGCGAACTATTTAAAGGCAGTGAATCTACTAAGGGAGCGCTTCGGACAACCACAGAAGATAATTCATAGATACATGCAGTCCTTGCTTGAACTTCCAAGACCTAGCAACAATGTAGTAAGTTTACAATGTTTTTATGATAAAATGGAAACTTTTATCAGAGGTTTAGAATCACTTGGGCAGTCACAGGAATCTTACGGTAGCTTATTAATACCAATAATCTTAGAGAAGTTACCAGGCATAATGAAGCAAAATATGGCACGTGAACATCGCAGTGTAAACTGGGAATTACAAGAGTTAAGGTCAGCTATCTGTAAAGAAATTTCTTTCATGGAAGCAGGTATTTCTACTAGTGATATTATCAACCGTGAACCTGATGTTCATATTCCCACAGCGTCATTCTTTACTGGAACCAGACAAAGTACAAATGAACGTAAAAATGAACGTAAGAAAGACGTCAATTTTCGGAAAATTTTCAAGAAAGTTTGTCCCTTTTGTAATGATGAACATTCCCCCAAACGAGTGCAGAAAGGTTACATCATATGAATCGCGTATAGATATTGTAAAAAGAGAACATTTGTGTTTTAACTGTTTACGGAAACATCAAGTATCGGCATGTCGTTCCACAAATAGATGTCGTCACTGTCAGCGCAAACATCATTCAAGTATCTGTGACAAATCTGCCAAGCAATCAAACTCAAAGCTCAATCCCAATGCCGCAAGTTTCACCATACCAGCTACTTCCGGTGTTTCAAATCAACCCGAAGCTGCAATTCTACACTCTACCACTCAGCTAAGACATGACGTTCTTCTGAAGACAGCCGTTGCAAAGATATGTTTTAACAGCGTTTCAATGGAAACAAATATTCTTTTTGATGAGGGAGCTCAGCGTTCTTTTATCACTGAAGAATTAGCGGAGAAACTACAAATTGAGCAGACCGGAAGTGAAGTCGTTCATTTAGCATCGTTTGGTGATACTAGCCAAAGAGTACGACACATGAGGACAAATGTTGTATACAACTTATTACAGACGACAATGAGAAAATATGCATTGATGTTTTGATTGTTTCAAAGATAGCCGTACCGCTGCGAAATATTAATCAGAATATATTAGCCCTCCCATACTTGCATGGTTTTAAAGCTAGCTCATCCAGTTACAAATGACAGAGATTTTGAGATATCGTTACTGATTGGAGCAGATTCATATTGGAAAATTGTTCAAGATAAGGTAGTCCGAGGGAATGGTCCAACAGCGGTGCAGTCGAGACTTGGATATCTTTTATCCGGTCCACTTCCGGTTTCCAACTTTCCAGCGTCAATACAACACCAACTTCCGGTTTCTACACTTACAGCGTCCACATCCCAACAGCCTCCAGTTCCCGCACAAGAAACGTCCACCCATTTGTTGAACATTCTAACGTCCTCCCCAGATTCCTTTGATATTGAGAGATTTTGGAAGCTTGAGTCTCTTGGTATATCTCAAGAAGAAAGAGAACCCTGAGGCTACATACCTAGAAAACTACCAGCGTGATTCTATCACCTACAATAACGGACGTTTACACAGCCAAACTGCCTTGGAAAGAAGATCACGCTATCTTACCAACGAATTATGACATCACCAAGAAACGCACTGAAAACGTAATCAGACGTTTACGTCAAGATCCTAGTAGTCTACAAACGTATGGAGAAATAATCAATGATCAAGAAAAGAGAGGTTTTATTGAGAAGGTAGACGAAGGTATCACACCCCAACACAAGATACATTACATTCCCCACCACGGCGTCAAGAAAGACTCAGTCACAACACCGATACGCATCGTATATGATTGTAGTTGTCATCAGTCACGTAACCAACCAAGCTTAAATGACTGTTTGAAGTCTACGCCACCAGAGCTTAACGATCTTACTCAAATTCTTATCCGTTTTCGGTTACATAGATATGCTGTTACTACTGACATAGAGAAGGCTTTTCTACAAATACAGCTTGCAGAAGAAGACAGAGATGTAACAAGATTTCTTTGGTTAAGTGACACCAAAAATCCCGACAGTACTTTGATCACCTACAGGTTTAAAGCAGTTCTGTTTGGTGCAACATGTTCCCCGTTCATTCTTAATGCAACGATTTTAAAACATCTAGCAAGTAACAGTGATGTATGGGTCAGTAGTATTTTAAGAAGAGATTTGTATGTGGACAACGTTTTGTCAAGCTTTGAAGATGAAAACCAGGCACTTGCTTACTTCCATGATTCACGAAAGCTTATGTCGTCTGCAAACTTTAACTTACGCTCTTGGAATTCAAATAGCCAGAAACTACGAAATTTAGCCTTAAACTACGACGTACAAGATAGAGATAAAATCACAAAGATACTTGGAATGCGATGGAATACAGAGACAGATATGTTGACTTTCCAACAAACCTATATACCTGTCACAGATACTACAACGAAACGAGAAATCTTGCGACAGACGTCAAAAATATTCGATCCTCTTGGTCTACTTAGTCCGGTTACGGTACGTGCTAAGATTATATTGCAACAAATTTGGGAAGAAAAGTTTGATTGGGATACTCCACTTCCAGCAAATATACAAAAGAGGTGGAAAAATCTTGCTGCAGATTTGACTACACTATCCACCACACAATACAGACGTTGCTTTTTCCCCGGAGCAGACGAGAAAATTAGACAAGCAGACGACCATTCACATACAACCTTGCACGTGTTTGTAGATGCTAGTCAGTCATCATATGGAGCTGCCAGCTTACCTTTCCAATGGTCAAAATTCATCACTAATTATGGCAAAGAATCGTGTGGCACCTCTTAAAAAACTTACGTTACCCCGACTAGAATTAATGTGCAGCTGTAAATAGGTGCTCGACTTTTAAGCCACATAAAGAAGACATTAAAACACACAAATTTCTATCTTTGGTCAGACAGTCAGATTGTTTTACATTGGTTAGAAAACAGTTTAAAACTTTACCCCGCTTCGTGAGGAACAGAGTCGAAGAAATACAAAAACTGACCGGGGACCGGAAATGGAAATACTGTCCAACCAACTTTAACCCAGCAGATTTACTTACCGTGGTATAACAGCGACCCAGTTTGTCAATAACAGCCTTTGGCAATATGGACCATCCTGGATCAACAATCAATCAAAATGGCCTACATGGAATCCAAAAAGATGCAACAGTACTTACAGCTTCCTTATATGACACTTCCGGTCATGAAACCAACACTTCCAGTCCAGACCCTAGCACTATCAGTTACTGTTACCACAACTAACGAGCAAGGCATTCATAGAGTTATTATATTGACAGATTCGGTTCATACCAGAAACTATTACGTGTTACTGCATATGTGATGAGATTCATACAAAACAGCAAACGTTCTAAAAAGAGACTCGAACCCCTGTCCCCCAATGAATTACTTCAAGCTGAGAAATTATGGCTAATAGACTGTCAGTCCAGTACTTATCCAGCAGAGATCAGCAACATGAGATCAAGTAAATCCCGCTCACAGCTTGTCAAAACAACTTCGACTATTTTTAGATAACGATGGCGGAATCCGTTGCGGAGGTCGAATTCACAATGCCCCACTGGTCGAGAGTTCGAAATTCCCTTACCTGTTACCATCAAAACATAAGTTGACCCGTTTGATTGTACTTCATTGCCATCAAAAAATACTACATGCTGGAGTAAATTCTACAATTACTTATATACGACAGAAGTTTTGGATACCTGCTATTCGTCAATGTATAAAGACAATTCTTCGCAAATGTGTCACTTGCCGGAAGGTAGTTGGCCAAGCATACTCATCCCCAGATCCTCCTCCATTACCCAGATATCGAGTAGGAAGATACAGTGCCATTTACAGTGACAGGTGTAGACTTTACAGGCGCACTTTATGTCAGAACTAAAGACGGAATTGAAACAAAAGCATATATTTGTTTATTTACGTGTGCCTCCACACGAGCGGTGCACTTAGAAACTCGTGCCAGATTTGACAGAAGACTCCTTTCTACAAGCATTTAGAAGATTCAGCAGCCGAAAATCTTTACCACATGTCATGATCTCTGATAATGCTTCAACATTTATGGCTGCATCCAACCATATAACACGTTTGTTCGAGTCCCGACATGTACATCACACACTTACCAGTCATGGTACCACATGGAAATTCATTCCTAAGCGTGCACCTTGGTATGGAGGATGGTGGGAAAGGTTTGATTGGACTCACAAAGACAGCACTCAAGAAAACCCTAGGCCGTACCTACGTTACATATACGACTCTTTGCAGGGACTGTCATAACCGAGATAGAAGCCGTTATGAATGACCGTCCGTTAACATATGTCTCGTCCGGCAATCGCCCAGAACCAGAACCATTAACACCAGCCCATCTTTTATATGGTAGACGCATTACTACATTACCGTATCATGACACTGTTGATGAAACGGACCTAAGTTTGAGCCTTGGGAAACAACAGAACATTACACAACGTGCCAGAGTTCAGATTAAAATCATAGAAGACTTCCGTAAGAGATGGAGACATGATTACCTAACTGCTCTTCGTGAACAAACATCGTACATCCGGAAAAAATAAAAATCCATATCAGTTGGTGACGTAGTACAAGTTCACGATGACGTACCACGTGCACAATGGAAATTGGCGGTCGTGAACAACTCGTGCCCGGGAGAGATGGACTCGTTCGGTCGGCGAAAATTAGAACAGACAGTGGTGTTACCAATAGACCGATAGTGAAACTTTTTTCCTTTGGAAGTTACAGAACTTTAACTATGAAATTATATTCATACAAAGTGACTCTTTTAAAAAACTGTATTTTAAAGATTAATAACCATAATATTTTTGCCAAATGAATGCTTAGAAACGATACTTACTTATTTAAATTACTCTTTGATATTGCTGATAAGTTATTTCTGAACATACTGCTTAAATATTCTTTATCTTTGTGTAATAAGTGTTAAACATTTCGCGGCCCCCCAGTATTCGCAAGAAAACTACATATGTGTACGCTATTATCTACGTTAACGTCTTACCGCCTATTTGACGTCAACGTCACTTCTGACGTATGTTGTTATATGTTTATATATTACTGTTGAGATTTTGTACACATTGAACGAGAGTCAATACAGATTCGAAAACCTACACAAAGCCTTTGTATTATTACTTCCCAATATACGAAATCACTTCCACAAAGTGCAAGATACATGATCCGATATTCAATATATTGTAGATTATAATGTTTCATGGACAGAGCATTTTTTTAAGCATAAGGATGTTCATATTGAACCACTTGGATTGCTATCAACATTTTTTTTCCAAGACATATTTTATAAGAATATTCAAACGATACATTTTTTGGGTTTTTTTTTGGCCAAATATTTGTAATATTTATGAAAATTGTGCCCATTGTAGATGGCACACAAAGCACTTAGTAAGTAATGAATTTAAGTTTTTCTTTAAAAATGCAAACCTGTGTTAAATCATCTTTTGTCAAATCAGTAACGTGAAGATAGTAGCATTAAATGTATAAAAATTTAGCATATACGAAGCAAAGCACACACATAGTGTTATTTTGTGTTTTATACTTAATACTGAATCATTATCACTTACTTTACTTTACCAAAAACGGAAATTGGTTCAGATGTATCAGCTCTATGCTTAATGAGTACAGTTTTCGAACAAGTGACCTTTTATAAAATAAATGTCATGTTTTGTTTTTACTTCTTTATGTATCTATTTTTGGGATAGGGTGGAGGGTGGAGGGGCTTAAAACTGCATGCCACTAGGTGAGTCACATATTTCAAGAAAATCAAAAAATGTAAAAAAGTAAAATTCTAGATTCAAGTAATAGTTGACATGGAATGTGCAATTAACGACTGATTTTGCAGTATTTATCGCCATATTTCTACTGCGTAAGTGATGCTGTCACGGTTTTTCTTCTCCATGCTATGGCCTCTTTCTGAATGATTGTAAGTGCTGATTGCAAATGTGTTGACAGTACAAAATTTTCTTTTTAAGTTATCTTTTTTCTTTTTTTAAATTTTTGTGAAAAATAAAATTAATCTGGAGGCAAGTTGCTTTAATGAGTATTTAGAAGAAGAAAAAAAACGTGCTCATTCACAGCGGCGGTTTAGATTTTTTTTGAAGTAGTATGTTATGTATTTTTGGCGCTACATAACATCATTACGGTTTATAAAGGATTTCTTTAAGCTTTGACTTATTGCATGATGATTTTTGTTGTTGATTTTTTTAAATAAAATAAGAATAAAATAAAATGAAAATACGGTCTACTTTATTGTTAACTGTACCCAAGTATCCTGTTTGAAATATATGTTATTGAAGAAAGTTATTAAATAAAGATACCTGAACGTACTATATAAGCAATACATACCAATACATTAAGGTTCCTTTTTCGGTAGCACATATTTACAAATGATCCCATTTCATTATAGAAATCATAAAATTATTTCTTATAACAATCTGTCACTCTCCTACTATTTACTGTCAATTACTGAGCAGCCTTCGTTCTTTGTTCAATCAAGCGGAATTATGAGGAAGCTATTACTAATTAATTAGGCATTAATGGGGCATTCTACGCAGCATCTCCTAGTAACATGCCTATCATCACATCTACAATTCATGCATGATATACGGCCGTATTGCTTGATGCCAGTTGTTCCCAATGCCCCTTACGTATGGACTACAAAATCCTCGTTACGTTTGATACGACGGCGATCAAAGACCGACATGAAATAAAATATTAAGGATAAATATTATAAAGTACAAAAAAGTACTTGGCTGTGTATGACAAAGTTTGTTCATTTTATACCTATGCCATAGTTGCAAGACCGTCAAGTGGTATTGCACCGCCATGCGTATACTCTGCGTTACATAAACGTGGTGTAAAGACGCTGTGAACATTTACGTTTTATTATCGGCGCCTCAAAGTAAAAAGGCTATTTTTTACAACTGTTAACAGTTCTTATTTTTTACATGTGTTAAGCATGATAGTATAGTATATTCGCATAGCTTCATTTCTAATTTTATGTAATATTTATATCAAACGAGCTAGTTTTGACGATATAATACTGGCTGGGGCGACATCGAGGGATGTTTCTGCGTAAAAGAAAATGTCGAGACCGTTAGGCGGAGACGCTGTTTTTATTACAGAAACCTTTGAACAAGGGACCAGAGTAAACTGTTTCTTGGAGTCCATGTAAGGAGAATGAGTTCACGTGAATTATTCTAAAATAGAAGATCTGCAAATCCAGAAACAATCATGCTAAAAGTATTCAGTATCATACGTGAAAACAAAAGTGTTGTGTACAAATCCGATATGACATATCAATATATAAAAGATATAAATGTTTTCTAGAACAGTATATTATTATTCATCTCATAAATACTCATTTCATTTTAGATCCCTTTAGAACTCTATCAAGATTTTATTTTGGCAGAAATATTTCATAAGAATATCCAAAAGATACATTCTTGTTATCAATGTTTACAATATTTATTGAAAATGTGCCCTTTGTATACCAATCCACTTTAAAAACCACCAATGACAAGACAACTAATTTTATTTAGATTTGTATATTTTACATAAAATAAAACTCATAACAAGCAGAAGCTTCCTTCGGAATAGAAATGTATTTTTCCCGGCCGGAAAACCGTAGAAATCGATAAACTAAATCAAATCTATCGATTATCTCACGATATTGGCAATTTTAATTTCTTTCTTGAATAATTTATCAACAAAGAGAAATATATTAACCTGAACATTCTTGGATGCACAAGAAAATCAATATAAGGGAATTTGAGTTATAGTTTAACATGCAAACATCAAGATACTATTGTAGATAAATTATAAGAAACTAATAGCAGAAAATATTCGCCGGTTAATATGAAGGGAGAATATTCGCTGCCTAGACTATAAATGACCTTTATAGATAGATTATTCGTTGGCTAATATGTAAATGTACGTTATGAATATATTACTGGCTGGCTAATATCCTGTAATATCTAATGTACTTTACAGATAGATTACTCGCTGGCTAATATGTAATGTTCAATGTACTTTACCGATAGATTACTCACTGGCTAATATGAAAATGAACGTTATGGATAGATTACTCGCTGGCTAATATGTAATGTTCAATGTACTTTACAGATATATTACTCACTGGCTAATATGAAAATGAACGTTATGGCTAGATTACTCGCTGGCTAATATGTAATGTTCAATGTACTTTACAGATAGATTACTCACTGGCTAATATGAAAATTTACGTTATGGATAGATTTCTCGCTGGCTAATATGTAATATCTAATGTACTTTACAGATAGATAGCTCACTGGCTAATATGTTAATGTAAGTTATGGGTAGATTACTCGCTGGCTAATATGTAATATCTTATGTTTTTTACAGATATATTACTCACTGGCTAATATGTTACTGTACTTTATAGATAGATTACTCTCTGGCTTATATGTAGGCTAATATGTAAATATACTTTATAGATAGATTACTCACTGGCTTATATGTAAATGTACTTTATAGATATATTATTGGTTATCTTACATGTATTAAATGGAGATATTTATAACGTAATGAATTGCTCTTAATAAATGATACAAATGTTTGCTTCTTTTCAACATAACATTATTAACTTGAAACGTAGTATATATACAAATCTACTTCCTGTTATCGCAAGAAAGGTATAAGTTAAAAATATATAGGTACAGTGGCCGGAAGTTTGCTTAAATTTTGTAATACCTGAGTTACATATTGAATAAGACACGGTGCAGTGATTTCGTTTATATATACTATGATAAGTATGATAACTTTAAATACATGACATTGTATCATATTCGTTTAAATTTTAGCCGGGGTCTTTATTTACGAATAAAAGTGTTGCTGTTGTTGTTGTTGTTGTTGTTATAAATGTAGATATTATATTATTATGCGTAGATAACTTTACTCATATAGACATTAATTTTATGTATACAGGTAATATGACATATGCAAGAAAGGTGCTACATGATCAAGCATTAAGAGCATACCACAGCCTGATGTTTCTATTTGACAAAGTGAAATTTGATGTTAAAACTAAATTATTATTATTTGATACAATGGTGGTGCCAATACCTTTATATGGTTCAGAGATTTTGGGGTATATTACTATAAAGAAGTGGACAAATTACATATCAGATTCTGAAAGCATGTTTTAGGTGTACAACAACAAACCCCAAACTATGCGGTACTGGGATAACTGGGTAGGTTACCATTATCCGTTACATGTAAGGAACGATCTTTAAATTTTTAGCTAAACATTATGAAACATGTTTCTTCCCCCATTTATGTTATGTATAGAGATCTTATTGACCTTAATATTAATAGCTGCTGGGCTTCTCGTATACATTCTACTATTGTTCAACTAGGATTTACTCATACTTATGTTGGTTAGAAATATTATCAATGTTTAAGAATCGTTTACGCGATCAGTTTTTACAAGATTGTTCAGTCAATACGATCTATGCCTAAACTTGAATATAATTTTAATTTTAAAATGGTGTTTAAATTTGAAAACTTTTTTTATTTAATTGAAAATGACACTCTTAGAAACTGTTTACCTCGTTTTAGATTAAGCTCGCACAATTTAGAAATTGAAACAGGTCGTTATAGTGGCATAGCTAGAGAAAACCGATTGTGTAAACTGTGCAACCAAAATGTAATTGAAAATGAATATCATTTAATGTTTTGTTGTAGCATATATAGAAATCTTATAAATAAATACCAATTTAATGTACCTTGGCCTAGAAAGAATATTTTTAATAGTTATATGTCAACTAAAAACAAGAAAAAATGTAATAATGCTATATACATTAAAGATGCTTTTACGTTAAGAAACAATACCATTGAAAATATTACTGTTTCTTAAATATTTTAATTATTGTAATATTTTGTAGGATGTTTGTACGAATGTTTTTGTATATATTATAAAATATGTCCGTCTTTGCCATATATAGTTATTGTAAATATGGCCAAAGACATTTTACATGGCTGATAGCAAATACATTTTGAACCCTTTGAATTATTATTTTTAGGTCTGTATAGTGATTACGTTTTTATAAGTAGCTTTATATAAGCTTTTGAAATTGGTTCATACGGGCTATATCAAATTATATATTTAATCTGGTTTATACGGTCTATATCAAATTATATATTTAATCTGGTTTATACGGTCTTTATCAAATTATATATTTAATCTGGTTTATACGGTCTATATCAAATTATATATTTAATCTGGTTTATACGGTCTATATCAAATTATATAATTATTTGATTTAATTTATACAGGCTATATCAAATTATATACTTAATCTGGTTTATCGGCCTATATCAAAGTATATATTCAATCTAGTATATACTGTCTATATCAAATTATATATTTAATCGGTTTATACGGTCTATATCAAATAATATAGTTTATCTGGTTTATACGGTCTTCATCAAATTATATATTTAATCTGGTTTATACGGTCTATATCAAATTATATATTTAGTCTGGTATATACAGCCTATATCAAATTATATATTTAATCGGTTTATACGGTCTATATCAAATTATATATTTAATCGCTTTATACGGTCTACATCAAATTATATAATTATTTGATTTAATTTATACAGGCTATATCAAATTAGATATTTACTCTGGTTTATCGGCCTTTGTCAAATTATATATTCAATCTGGTATATACGGTCTATATCAAATTATATATTTAATCGGTTTATACGGTCTATATCAAATTATATATTTAATCAGTTTATACGGTCTACATCAATTATTTGATTTGGTTTATAGGGGCTATATCAAATTATATATTATATCTGGTTAATCGGTCTAATCAAAATTATATATATATTTTCTAATCTGGTATATACGGTCTATATTATTTATTTCCCTTAACAACATCACCTCCGGACTAAAATCGACAAAAAAAAACGTACACTTTTTTATTGTGCATGACGAACGAATGAATTTAACCTTCGTACATACAAATCTTCGTAACTTACACATATATATGATATATTTGTTAAGAGATATACACGGCTGGATGGTTACATACTAACTTAACACTAAAACTTTATGACATAAAAAAAAACGACAGCTGTTGGAGCATATGCAGGGAAATCTATTTTCTTCTGTTTCATTCAGGTACACATATACCGAAAATTACATTTAATACTAAATTCTTATTATTATCGATGCACGACTATCAGTCAATGATCTGTTAATTTCGAAGGATACGGGTCGTAAGTTACTGGTATAGCGATTCACAAATCATAGTATACATGTATGTTATAATAATATGTTATTTTGTCAATACTGTATCAACTAAAATCTAAAATATATAGCAGGGTATCTTGATATTTTAATTCAGAGACATACCTTATTAGACATTTGCGTGAACTTATGTTGAGTGAGTGGAAACAAACTTCCTACTTGTAAGCATTTAAATTCTTTATTAAAATCTGGGAATGTTATAAAATAATTTCAAAGAGCTTAAACGCGAATCTGTTTAAGAAAAAGTTTAAAAAAAGGATATTATATTTTTTTATAATTATATAATAATAATAATAATAAAATCTGGGAATGTAATAATCATATCCCAGTTAAAATTCATGAAATGCTACGTCACAGGCTCAATATTAAATCACTTTTATAGAACTAAAAGATGTGCCATGCTCTTATATTCTGCACGATAAAATTTGGAACATAGCACAAAAATATTAAATAAAAATCATTTAAAGTGACTCGAAAGTTATGGTTCCGTGAAAACACAAGTAGGGTTCAGATCATTAAAAGTGTTAGTTATCAGAAAGTTCGCCTCTATTATTAAAGTTTTATCAAATTTTAAAAATATGTATACAAGTGTCTGTCCGGTAACATGAGGTAAAGACAATTAAGTTAAGATTAAGATATGAGTTATAGTGAAGTAAAACAATTTTAAGCATAAATTTGCTTGTGTAATCGGCGTGTGTTGACAAAAACAAAACATGAAGCGAAGAGCACAGCGTTGTATGCGCATATATTTTACGAAGAATGTTATGGATGCATAATTATAACAGCAAAGATAAAATATTTATTAATATGATACAAATGCTAACATAACTTCACAGATTAAATGCAAGCCGTCTTAAAAACGTTTTATGGTTCATCCAGCTTGTTTGTACGGAACTGATGTGGAGATCTTCTCACAAGATCTGGTTGGGGTACAAATCGTTTATAAACTGTGGGCAAAGGTGGTGTCCGAGAATGAAATTTAATTTGATCTTAGTATTTATTTATGTTTTTTATGGGTTTTAAATAATCTATACTGTTTTTTGCTGCGTAACGACGTGCGATCTGGTTCAGTTATTTATGTACTTCTTGTAATAAAGCACTCACGACTATGGGTACTATTAGTTATTGGGGATGTATCAAATTTTATAGACTTTATTGCGAGCGAAGCCGAAGGCGTAACGAGGCAATAAGTTTCATAAAATATGATATATACATAAAGATCTATAGTAGACCAATAACTTGCTTATAGTTTGTCACTATGTACATCAGCAAATTAGAAATCCGCACCGCAATATGAAGGGGTTAACCATATATATATAAATAATGTTTATGGCTGCAGCTTGAATTCATAGGGAAATACACCAAACAATATGTATTTTTTTTACGTAGTTTTGACAATGATTTTTGTTTCTGTTTATTTATTTAATCATTTTTATTTAGTTTGCTTGTACGGCGTGCAAACAAAATTTAGGTCATATAGCGCCAACAGAAGAAAGATGAATTTGGCTAAAATCGGGTGTCATAATAGGACGAAACAAATTTCAAAATCCTGTTAGCGAAATACGAAATACTGTTTTTTATAATAAATTATGTTACAGAACTTAGAACATTTAGTCGCCTGACAAATGGATGCCCTATAGAATAAATGGATAATTGGAATGTTAAATTTTAACTTCAATGCTATTTCACAAAAAAAAAAAATAAATAAATAAAAACAAAAAACAACAAAAACAACATCAAGCCACCAAAGTTCCTCAGCGTTACATAGGCTGACATAAACGATTCTGATTCTGAACATGTATGTAAGAAATGAATAACAAAAACAGAAACAAAACAATGTTCGTTAATAATACATGTTTTAATTATTATTACAAACAGCACGCATAGTATCGTTTTTTTTATTAACACACTGGTGTTATATACTGTCTAATAGAAAGAGCATCAAAACACGAGGCTTTCTGATTTATACGATAAGGGCTTAGCCCCCGAGTATTTATCAGATTGCCGAGTGTTTTGATGTTCTTTCTCTTTTGTATCATAGTCAAACATAAAAACTGCTGTTCCTTGTTACATCAACAATAATCAATAACAATATGAAACCCCAGAAAAAAGTAACCAATGAACGAGCATCTTAATATGATGTTTCTATCGCTTTCCCTTTCTTTACCATCACAAGAAGTAAACCCCAGCAAAAATGAGCCAATCAATGGGCATGCTTTTGAGTGCGGCACTCCAGTTAACTGTGCATGTATCTGTATCCGATTTAACCCTGCCACTTTTTCAACAGAAAGGTCCCCAAACCATGATACTTTCATATTTATACATTTAGCTGATGCGACTTAAATTACTTTAGCAAACATAGCGTGTCAAGAAAAATACATTATACATTTTTTTAATCAATGTTGTTGATCACATACAATTAGGGTGACAAAAATGTACTAACCAGGAAAACCAGGAAAATCCGTTTCGGTGTCGTTATTACTTTCATCACTTTGTTTCCTTCGGCAATTCAGTACTTAATCCTTGTTGAACAATTCATTATCATATATTTATATTTCTGTTTTTAGATTATAATAAAACAATATGAAAAAAGGAGAAAGTTATAGGTAATATTTCACGTTTGATTACGTCCATCATGATACAAACAGTAAAACACTCTGTCATTCAACAATACACCGCTAAATTTGTTTTACACGGTATCCGACTTTTCATAAGTATGTATTTTGCTACATACCTTTTATAGCATTTTTTAAGCTAAATGCAATACTAGTAACTACAAGATGCATTTTTTCGGTGTTCCCATTGATTTTATATATCGGGATGACATCTGCCTTTGCTATGCACCATTTCCTTTGCAATTAAATGTTTTACATTACTGGTACAGTAGCTGATTGTAACAGCACTGTAGAAGGAAGGTTGTCTCATGAAGCGTGACCGATGTGCTCGTGAACATTCATATTTGTTACAAATTGGAAGTGAGACAGATGTGCTCGACATTCAATAGAAAGGACACTCGAAGCACATTTGACTCACATTTTTCCATAAAATTTTGCTGAAAAGGAAAACAGTTTCTGCTTAGTTCATTGTAATTGTCCGAAAAGGCATGAGTAGTTTGACACCCCGAGTGGGTGTCGAACATACAGAGATTAGGGGCAAGTGTTGCTTTTTTTTAAATCACTCGCCCACAGAGGCCCCTTAATGATCTAAGGAAGAAAATGAGAAGACCATTTCACATGTATTTTGCGTTCATCAGAATGTATAGATTAAAAATATCGTCATTTTACGATCAACCATTTAACAAACGAATATTGTCGCACAATTCGCCCGTCACACAAGCTTTTGACAGAGATGCGGGCATTATATATAGGTACGCATAACGGAGACATGCTCAGGGCAATATCCGGAAAATATCTTATCATCTATAGTGGCCTTGACCTTGCAAATATTAATTTAAATTACAATAACATGTGTCACAATTGTACTGATGATAGTTATCATTTGTGTTACAATCCCTCAATAAATAATGACTAAATGGTCCCCGTACAAAATCTTTGACCTCTTTATGTGAACTTGACTCTTATAGCAGGGACCTGGAATTTGTGAGCAGTAAGCGTCACAATGGTGAACATTTGTACCAAAAACATTAAAATTCCCCGATGAATGTAAAAGCTAGGCTTCGAGCAAGCATTTTTAATGACCTCTTAGTGTGACCTTATCCTTTAACCTAGAGACCTGTATCATGCACATGACACTGCTTCTCATAGTGGTGAATATTTCTATGAAGTCTCAGAAGAATCCGAGCATGCGTGGAGGAGATATGCTCTGGACAAAATCTATATTTTATTATCTCTAATGACCTTGACCTTGCAAATATGTATTAACCTAAATTACATGTTTCACACCAGTAGTCATAATAATGACCATTTGTGTTTCAATCCTTGATGATTCATCCACGCCCCAGCAGTGTGATTTTAAGTAATTTTACGGTAGAAATGTTTCTTAGAAGATATATAACACCAACTTTCCTCATCATTTTATATCAGTTTTATCATCTCTTTAAAATGAAATAAGGATTTTTCTCTAAAATGGGACTAGCTATGTTTTGTATCTCTTGAAAAATGTCAGTTTAATAGAGATTATATAGGGAATACTACATAACGGTATTTGGCTTCAAAGGATTTTCTTCTCTCGAGTCGACGAACGAGATGCGAAGCGAGACGTGAGGCTAGCTTCGACGACACAATATTGTATATAATGCCCGATTACGGTGGTCCGGTTGGACATAAGTAACATTTTTTTCTCTCTGAACCGCGATTTATGATGGTACAATGGTAATAGCGCTCATAAACGATGATACGATAATGAAAACACAATTGCCGAAGATGAAACAACAATGGCACGATGGTGAAATCACAATGATGCGATGACACGATGGTGAAAATAATAACCCGTTTTCATCAGCATGCCATCGCAGTTTCATCATCGTATTTTCACCACCGACCATCACGTTTTCAGCATCATGCCTTCGTTGTTTCATCATCGTACCATCTTTGTTACCATCGTACAATCGTTTTACGTCATCATTACGTTATCATTGTGTTTTCGCCATCATATCATCGCGTTTTCATCATCGTACCATCGTCATATTGCGTTTTCACAATTTTACCATTGTGAACGGGATTCAGCATGTTTCAGTGGACTCCCTCAGGTTCAGCCAATCAATTTTCTTAAATAATAGATATAAGAATTTATAGTTCCACTGTAGGTTTTAGGTTTAGGATTTTAAAAAGTATTAGAAACTTATTCATGATTACACTTGCCATGAGGTAAAACGGAGAACCTTGATTCTAAAAAAATCTGCCTTGGGAAAATATGTGTCAAATAATTCATAAAACTGACATGAGACAAATGTGCTTTCTTGTCCCTTAAAACATGAGACAAATGTGCTTTCTTGTCCCTTAAAACATGAGACAAATGTGCTTTCTTGTCCCTTAAAACATGAGACAAATGTGCTTTCTTGTCCCTTAAAACATGAGACAAATGTGCTTTCTTGTCCCTTAAAAAACATGAGACAAATGTGCTTTCTTGTCCCTTAAAACATGAGACAAATGTGCTTTCTTGTCCCTTAAAACATGAGACAAATGTGCTTTCTTGTCCCTTAAAACATGAGACAAATGTGCTTTCTTGTCCCTTAAAACATGAGACAAATGTGCTTTCTTGTCCCTTAAAACATGAGACAAATGTGCTTTCTTGTCCCTTAAAACATGAGACAAATGTGCTTTCTTGTCCCTTAAAACATGAGACAAATGTGCTTTCTTGTCCCTTAAAACATGAGACAAATGTGCTTTCTTGTCCCTTAAAAAACAGGAGACAAATGTGCTTTCTTGTCCCTTAAAAACATGAGACAAATGTGCTTTCTTGTCCCTTAAAACATGAGACAAATGTGCTTTCTTGTCCCTTAAAAACATGAGACAAATGTGCTTTCTTGTCCCTTAAAACATGAGACAAATGTGCTTTCTTGTCCCTTAAAAACATGAGACAAATGTGCTTTCTTGTCCCTTAAAAACATGAGACAAATGTGCTTTCTTGTCCCTTAAAACATGAGGAAAATGTGCTTTCTTTTCCCTTAAAAAACATTAGGCAAATGTGCTTTCTTGTCCATAAAAAAAACATGAGACAAATGTGCTTTCTTTTCCCTTAAAAAACATGAGACAAATGTGCTTTCTTGTCCCTTAAAACATGAGACAAATGTGCTTTCTTGTCCCTTAAAAACATGAGACAAATGTGCTTTCTTGTCCCTTAAAACATGAGACAAATGTGCTTTCTTGTCCCTTAAAACATGAGACAAATGTGCTTTCTTGTCCCTTAAAACATGAGACAAATGTGCTTTCTTGTCCCTTAAAACATGAGACAAATGTGCTTTCTTGTCGCTTAAAACATGAGACAAATGTGCTTTCTTGTCGCTTAAAACATGAGACAAATGTGCTTTCTTGTCGCTTAAAACATGAGACAAATGTGCTTTCTTGTCCCTTAAAAACATGAGACAAAAGTGCTTTCTTGTCCCTTAAAACATGAGACAAATGTGCTTTCTTGTCCCTTAAAAACATGAAACAAAAGTGCTTTCTTGTCGCTTAAAGACTTGTTTGGAGCACATTTGTCACACATATGTGTTTTTAAGTTGATTTTTGAGGTCCCATTTGTCTCATGTGGGACAAATGCGATCACAAGACAAAGCTCCGAGACAAATGTGCTCCTACAAAGAACATTCCCTTCCCTTATATAGTGGATGTTGAATGACTGCAGATTTACTGCTAAATTTATTCAACAATTTCAGTAAATCAAGTCTTAAATCTACATGAATATTTAGAGATATTCCTTCAATAAATAAATTGCGTGATCGTGAAAGATTTTTAATTGAGTTATATCTATTTATTAAAACTTATTAACTTCAAGTAATAACTCAATTGTCAACTCTCAATGTACTGGAATCACAAGGCTCAATATTAGGATCTTTATTATTTCTAATATACATAAATGACATAGCTTTCATAGGTAATGATATAAAAATTGATTTATACGCAGATGATTCTACTCTTTATGAGTCCGGAGAAAATATATCAAAAGTAGAACTAAAACTTCAAGATCATTTAAATAACATTGACAAATGGTGCAAAATAAATAATATGGCCTTAAATCCAGATAAGTCAAAATGTAGGAACAAGGCAAAAAGTAAATATTATGAGAAAATTAATTCTTAAGATAAATGAAATAGCTCTTGAAAATGTAACTGATCAAAAAGTCTTGGGTATTTGCATAGATAACAACTTAAAATGGCACTTGCAAATTGACAATGTTTGTAAAAAGAACTTAACGTAAAAATTGCCTTATTGAAAAAAATATCGTATTTTTGCACTTTGATATGAAATTATTGTTTTACAATGCATATTATTGCCCATCATGGACTATTGTTGTATTATATGGGGTAAAGGAAACACAAACTACATAAATAATGTTTGTAAGTTACAAAAACGAATTGCTAAAATCATTTTACAGCAACCTCAAAGATCTCCGTTAATAAATCTATTCGAAACTCTTAATTGGTTACCGTTCCTTGACAGATGCAAATACCACACGGCAGTGCTTGTTTTTAAAACTTTAAATAACATGGCACCGACTTATATGACAGAACTGATGACTTTATCCGACAACAAAATATATAACTTAAGATCTAGGTCACGAAAAGATATTATATTGTGGACAACACCTAAAACAAATTATATTAAAGATACGTTTTCTTATTATGGCATGAACATTTGGAACAATATACCTTTAAATATTCGTAATGTTAATAACCTTAAATTTTTTAAAGAAAAATACAAAGCATATCTTGATGTTCATATGAGTGAATGAATGAGTGAATGAATGAATGAATAAATATATGAACGAACGAACGAATGATGCAATATACGTATATGTTTAAACAAATTGTTGAGTGTCTGTCGAAAGTATATGTGTTGTATTATTCTAAAAATCACATATTATACATTCATTTTTCTACCTATACATGTCCTGTTGTTGTTGTTGTTGTTGTTGTTTTCTATTTCAGAAGGCAACATTTGAAATAAGATATATATGATTGTTATTGTATGTTCTTAATGTGTAACCTTCTTTAAATAAAGATATTATTATTATTATTATTATTTATTGAAGTTTCAGAAAAATATAACAACACTGACTGAACATTCAAAATAGATCCTTAAATTGCCGATTATGTTTGTTTTTGTTTTGTTATTCGTGAATTTTTATCCCAAAAAGGTTTTTTCCCTTTGAAAATTTACCCAAATTTTTTTTCATTTTAAATATTCCCTTTTTAATTATAGAAAATCATTTTTAATTTTTAATTTCATAAAAAAATTTGAAATAAACCCAAAATTTTTCCCCTTTTTTAGAAAAACAGGGTTGTTTTTTTTTTTTTTTTTTATTTTTTCCCCTTTTTGTTACTTAAAGGGGAAAATTGGCCAAATTTTTTCCGTATCTTAAAAAGGGGTTTATCATTTTGTAAACCATTGTAAATACATACAATTAAAGAATTTTGATGCTTTTAAATTCCCTTTTAAACCTTATGTGCCTTTTTTTAAAAAAATTGGGGGGGGGGGGGTTTTTAAAAAAGGTAAATTCCCTTTTTCCCTTTAAATTTTTAAATACACAAACATTTGTTTAATTTAAAAAAAAAGGGAAAATGTTTTAAATTTAAAATTTTCTCATAGATCTTGTTCGCAGGCAATGTATTATGCTTTTTTTTGGAAATTTTAAAATGGAGAAATTTGTTTTTAAAATTATTTTTTAATCTTTTGGTTTTAAAATTGGGAATGTAATGAGTTTGATCGGGAATGTTTGTATTTTAAATACCCCTTTAACCCCAAAAAAATTGTAAAAACACTTTGTACAAATTTAAAAAACAAAAAACAAAAAAAAAACCCCAAAAAAAATGACACCCCCCAAAAAATGTCCTCTAATTTTTGAAAAACCCAAACGAATAATGAAACTGGGGAACTTTGTTTCCCGCTTTTTGGGCGTTCCAGAATAACCCAGTTCATTTTAAAACATCTTTCCGACCTAATCTCGGCGACTTTTTATACCCGGGGAGTAAAATATCACGCGGGTTTTTTTAACTAGCTAAAAATTTGGTTTTAAAATTTTTGCCAAAATCTATTGCCGTGTCTTTTTCCCATTAATTTTTAAAATTTCTTTTTATTTTTTAATTTTTCAATTTTCACTTTTTTCACTTCAAATTTTAAGGTTTAATTTAAATTTCAAAAAGGGCTTTAATGAAAAAATTTTCCCAAGGGCCCTTATGAAAAAAGTAAAACATTTATGAGAAAACTGGTTTTTAAGAATTTAAATTTTTGGCCCCCCAAGCTGGCCTTATTTTTTTTTCCAATTGAAAAAACCCTCGCCATTTTTAATTTCCTGAAGGTGGGTTTTCCCCGGGGAATTTTAAAAAACTTTAATCCCCATTTCCCAATAGCAAAAAACCGGGAAATTTACTTTAATTTATTTTTTCATTAAGAAATTAAATTTTTTTTATTTTATGTGTATTATTATTTTTAAAAATTGTTTTCAGAATGGTTCGTTTTTTGGCTTTAGACTGTCATATAAGCGTTCTGCTTCATGCTAATATGACAGTCTTCAGCCCAATAACAAAGCCATTATTAAAGCACTTAATTATTAGCATTATAAAAATACTTGTTTTCTTAAGCTATAGAGCAATGCTGCGTGGTATAAGTGTGCTTTTATCAATTTTGTATTTTATGTAGGTTTTTTTAAAGCATAATCTCACTAGATTTCAAAATTATAAATAGATACTACCAAACAGGGAGGTCAGGAGTTGAATTCCTTCCTCTTCGATGTGTTGTACATGATAAGTTCAACTTGGTTCTAGTTGATCCGTTGTTGTTTTTGTCCGCACTTTGTTTTAATATTCCTATTTGAACGCGTACACACTTACTTTGAATCTTAATTAGAAATATTCTTTGGATAGTTTATGGTTTTGTGGTCACCATAAATATTATTGTTACCTCAATTGCAACGTTATCTATTTTGCCATGAAATGTTACCACAAAATAGCATATATATTACATCTATTATATTCAAGTAAAAGGAGGTGTGTGTGCGGAGGGGGGGGGGGGGTATAAATACGGAGAGGAGTGGGGGAATTAAACGAAGAAAAGTAAAAAAGGAAAGGAACGATTCCTTTTTATATACAATAAAACTACTAGCAAAAGACAATACCAAACAGATTGAAACACACTCGAATATTTTTTCCATCGACTTTTTGGATAAACTGAAAAAATGTTTTTAAAATTTGTAAGAGACAAATCCCATTTTTAGCGTTCCCCAGGGCTTTCCCTTAAATGAAAACCATCTGCCGGGAAATTTTTATCCCCCTCAAGAACAAAAGTGACAAAAAGTTACGGGAAGGGCCCCGCCGTTTAAAAAGCGGATTTCATTTTCTTTTGTTAAAAGACATCGCCGTTTTGAAAAGGGAAAGTGACTACAAATTTAAAAGGCGTTTTTGAAAAAAAAGCCCCGTTTTGAATAGGGAAAAGGTAACATTTCTTTGTTACAAGGATCTTTGAAGAAAAAACCCTTTAAAAAGATGTGACCTGTCTCCCCCCGTATAAAAAGGTTTTGTTCTTTAAATTCCCTTTGAAAGGAAATGACGTAAAAACGCTCCCAAAGGGTCATTTTTGACAAATTCCCTTGGGAAAAAAAGTCCTTTTTGAAAAAACGGAAGTGACGTATACCAGTATACCCCGGGTACGGGTAAGAACTTCGTTTTCCCTTTACGCTTGCAAAATTTGGCCGTCGGGACAAGGAAAGGACGACTTGTAACCTCCGTTTTCCCTACATTCTTTTGATAAAAGGGGAAAAATTTTATTAAAAAAAATTTTTTTAAATTCCCAGCCGTTTTTTAAAAGAAACGGGAAAAATTTAATTTTAAAAAAATTTAATTTTATTCAAAATTCCCAACCAAAAAAACTTTTACCAAAATTTTTTTAAAAAATTTTTAACACCTTCCTTTTTTAAAAAAAAACGTTCCGAAAAACCACATTGGCAATTTTCCTGATTATAAAAATAAAGATGAAAAAAAGGGCTTTTTTAAAATTATTTCACCCTTGCGCAAAGTAAAGGGGAAAATTTTCCCCTTTTAAGGACGGGAAATTTTTTTCAAAAAACGGGAAAAAACCGAAAAGGTTAAAGGACAAAATTTCAGATTCCCATGATGAAGGGAAATTTTCCTTTTTTGTAGTCCCTTTTTCTGGGTTACAAAACCCCGTGACTGCTTCATAATGATTAAAACCAAAAAGAACGCTGATACAGTCGAAAGAAAATTTTTGAGGGCCATATCCCGAAAGATTTAAATAATTAAAAAAAAATTTGTTTAAGCTTCTTAAATTAAATTTCCCCCAAAACAGATTTTGTGTTATAATAAAAATTAGCAAATAAATGCCCTCCCCGTAAAAAAATTTTAAGAAATTTAGATAAAATTTTTACTCAGTTGGGCTAATTCCCTTTGTTTTTTCATTTGAAAATGTTAAATTTTTCCAGGGAAAGTGTCCCCTAGGAAAAGGGGGCCCCCCAAATCCATTTTTAATTTTTTGATTTTTTGCCAAATATCTTTTGGGGTACATGTGCCAAATTGAAAAATAAAATCCTTTAAAAGTAAAGGGGAAAAACTTTAGAAATACTGAATTTAAATCCAAGCAAACCCCCCAAGGTGCCCATTAAAAGTACGGTTTTTTTTTGCTTTTTACAAAAACTGGGAAAAACAAAGAAAAAAGGGCCCAAAAAGCCCTAGATCGCTCACCTGACACAAAACCCCTCCAATCAATATTTTGACTTTCTCCTTTTGAGTTTTTATAAAAAATTTTGTCCCAAAAAATAACCCCCTTTGATGCTAACAATGTTTTTCCATATTTGGGGAGTGGACCTTGCTTTTTAAACCCCAGGTAACCCTAATCGATTTTTACCAAAAAACATCAAAACCAAAATTCCCGACCAATTTCCAAGGGGTATTTGGATAACAACAATTTGCCACTTTAGAATTAACAATATTTTTCTTTTTTTTAAATCCGTGAAATTTTTCCCTCAGAGTGATTTTAAACTTTTAAAATCAAATCCCGGGGGGCCAAATTAACTAAAGAAACCAAGGGGGAATTTCCCCTTTTTTAAAAATTAAGGTTTAAAAAAAATTTGAAATTTTGAAGGCAAAAATTAATGTTTTTAAAAAAAACCAAAAAAGGGAAAAAATTGTTTAACAAAAAAAGGTTTTTTTTTTTCCAAATTTTTTTAAAATGGGGGACCTTAAGATTTTTTGAAAACCCCCGGGGTGACCCCAAAAATTTTTTTTTTTTAAAAAACTCGACCTAAAAAAAAATCAATTTTTTTTAAACCAAAAATTTTAGGGAAAAAAAGGCAATTTTTTTGGAAAATTTTTTTGGATCAAAAAAAAAAGGGTTTTGGAAAAAACCAAAAAAAATCGGGCCTTAAAGAAAAAGCCTTTTTAAAAACAAAGGCAAAAAAAGGTGGGGGGAAATGGGTTTTTGCACAAAAAATGGTTTGGATTGAAAACCTGTTTTTCAATTTTTGGTAATGGAAAAGAAAAAAGGGGTTTCCGGGTCAACCCCCCCTTAGCACCGGGCCTTTTTAAGCCCCCGAATAAATTAAAAAATTTGGGGGCCAAAAAAAAAATTGGGTTAAAAATTTTTTGAATTTAGGGGAAACATTCCCCCCAAAAAATGGGGGGAAAATTAGAAAATTGGGGGAAACGATTTGAGTGTTTTTAAAAAAAAAAACCCTTTTTTTTTTTTTAGCCTTTTTGTTTTCCGAAAATTGAACCATTTGGGGGTTCCCCGGGAAAACTCATGGGAAATTAAAACGGTTTTTGTTCACTGATGAGTCAAGGGTTTTTACCTTTGACTTCACATTGAAAAGTGCTAGAGTCTGGAAAATGAGGGTTTAAAAATTTCAGACTGCAAATATAGCTAAGCATGAAAGCTACGGAGTTTTGGGTCAGGGTTTTGGGATTGGGGAGGACAGCTGGGATGGGCGAACCGACCTTTGGGTTTTGCTAAATTGGGGGCCAAATTGACAGGTTTAGCAATACATTTAAGACACTTAGAAAAACCAGATTATGTTGTTTTGCTGGAGGGAGTCGGGATCATTTTATTTTAATGGGCAATAATGCTTTTCCCCTATCGCCAGGTTGGTCAGGACTACCTAAGAGGGAGCCCATTAGCGCATGGGCTGGCCAACTCCCCTTTTACCTGGCTTAATTCCCAAAAGAACTCATGTGGGGAAAAAGCTGCAATTTGAAATTTCCTTTGTCAGCAGCAAATCAGAACCATCCGGGAATTGGAGTCATATTGGGCCAATATCCCTTAGATAGGGGGATGAGAAAGGGGCTGCCAAGGGTGTCAGTGAAAGTCACGGGGCACCACACGGTATTTTGTTAAAAATTTAAACAAAAAAAACAACAATTTTTAAAAAATTTGGAAAAAATGCTGCAAAATTTTTAAAATTTTTAAAAAAAATGTGGGGTGGTTTTTTTTGTGTTTGGGGTGTGTGGGAAGGGGGTGTCATGCTCTTCCAAGCATAAAATTAGTGTAAAACTCATTTATGAAGTTAATTCGCCCTTCAGCTGAATTCAATTTGATACAATGGTAAATTTAAAATTTTAAAAAACCCATCGCTCCCGGGGTTAAAAAAAAAACAATTCCCCAAAAAAAATTCACACCCAAAAAAAAATTGCTTAGCAAAAGTTTTAGTTTAAAAAAAGCATTGCCCCGGAAAAAAATTTTAAAAATAGATCATTTTTACCCTTAGATGTTGAAATTTTTTTCCAAAGACCCTTCTTTCCGGGGTGTCTGTGTCGTTGAGGGCTTTTTTTTTGGCTGTGAACAAAGTTTTTATGGATACCCCTATAGTTTTAGCATTTTGTTGTTGTTGAGACGATCCGTTGTATCTTCTGTTGTTTTCTGAAAATCGATATCGTTGTTCTTCTGTTTTTTGCTGAACTCGATATTGTTGTATTTTTTGTTGTTGTTGAACCGATTTTTTTTTAATCGAATTTTTTATTTTTTTTTCTGTTTTTTTTTGTTTGAACCTTTGAATTTTTTTCGGGTTTTTTATTTTTCTTGTTTTTTGTTGAACTTTTATATCGATGTATCTTCTGTTGTTGCTGAACTCGGGTATCCTTTTATCTTTTTTTGTTGGTGAACTTGATATTGTTGTACCCTTTTGTTGTTGTTTTAAAAAGATTTCCCATGTATTTTCTGTTTTTTGTTTAACTTGATATTTGTGTTAAATTTTTGTTGTTTTCTGAAATTGATATCGTTGTATCTTTGTTTTGCTGAACTCGATATCGTTTGTATCTTCTGTTGTTTTTGAAAAAAGATATTTTTTCCGGGTTTTTAATCTTTTTTCTTTGTTGTTGAAAATCGATATCGTTGTAAACTTCTGTTGTTGTTTAACCGTATCGTTTTTCTTCTGTTGTTTTTTGAACTTGATTTTCCCTTGTTTTCTTCTTTTTTGTTTGTTTTGAACTCGATATCGTTTTTTTCTTTTTTTGTTTGTTTTTTTTGTTTGAACTTGATATCGTTTTATCTTCTTTTTTTTGTTTAACTCGATATCGTTTTTATCTTCTGTTGTTGTTTAATTTGATATCGTTGTAAACTTTCTGTTTTTTCTTTAACTCCCATTCGTTGTATTTTTTTTTTGTTGTTTTAACTCATTTTCGTTTTATCTTCTTTTTTTGTTGTTGAACTTGATATCGATGTATCTTCTTTTTTGTTGTTAAAATCGGGAAAAGTTTTATCTTTCTGTTGTTGTAATAAGGACCTGTTTTTTGTTTTTGTTTTTGTTTTTTGTTTTGGAAATTTATATTGTTGATTTTATTTGTTTTTGTAGGACCTGGGGTGTTTGTTTATTTCTGTTGTTTGTTTTAAATTTCTTTTAGTTGTTTTGAATTGAATCTTTTTTTGTTTTGGAAAACCTATGTTGTTTTTTTTCTGGTTTTGGGTTTTTTTTTGGGAAAACCCTTTCTTTTAGTTGTTTTGGTTGAATGTAATTTCGGTTGTTGTAGGACCTTGTGTTGTTTTATCTGTTGTTGTTTGACTTTCAGAAGTTGTTGATGTAATTTCTGTTGTTGTAGGACTTGGTGTTGTTTTATCTGGTGTTGTTTGACTTTCAGTGGTTGTTGATGGAATTTCTGTTGTTGTAGGACCTAGTGTTGTTTTATCGGTTGTTGTTTGACTTTCAGTAGTTGTTGATGTAATTTCTGTTGTTGTCGGACCTTGTGTTGTTTTATCTGTTGTTGTTTGACTTTCAGTAGTTGTTGATGTCATATCTGTTGTTGTCGGACCTAGTGTTGTTATATCGGTTGTTGTTTGACTTTCTGTGGTTGTTGATGGAATTTCTGTTGTAGTAGGACCTAGTGTTGTTTTATCTGTTGTTGTTTGACTTTCAGTAGTTGTTGATGGAATTTCTGTTGTTGTCGGACCTAGTGTTGCTATATCGGTTGTTGTTTGACTTTCAGTAGTTGTTGTTGTAATTTGTGTTGTTGTAGGACCTGGTGTTGTTTTATCGGTTGTTGTTTGACTTTCAGTAGTTGTTGATGTAATTTCTGTTGTTGTAGGACCTGGTGTTGTTTTATCTGTTGTGGTTTGACTTTCAGTAGTTGTTGATGAAATTTCTGTTGGTGTCGGACCTTGTGTTGTTTTATCTGTTGTTGTTTGACTTTCAGTAGTTGTTGATGTATTTTCTTTTGTTGTGGGACCTAGTGTTGTTTTATCGGTTGTTGTTTTGCTTTCAGTAGTTGTTGATGATATTTCTATTGTTGTGGGACCTTGAGTTGTTTTATCTGTTGTTGTTTGACTATCAGTATTTGTTGATGTAATTTCTGTTGTTGAAGGACCAAGTGTTAATTTATCTATTGTTGTCGGACTTTCAGTAGTTGCTGATGTAATTTCTGTTTTTGCCGGACCTGGTGTTGTTTTATCTGTTGTTGTTTGACTTTCAGTAGTTGTTGATGTTATTTCTGTTGTTGTGGGACCTTGTGTTGTTTTATCTGTTGTTGTTTGACTTTCTGTAGTTGTTGATGGAATTTCTGTTGTAGTAGGACCTAGTGTTGTTTTATCTGTTGTTGTTTGACTTTCAGTAGTTGTTGATGTAATTTCTGTTGTTGTAGGACCTAGTGTTGTTTTATCTGTTGTTGTTTGACTTTCAGTAGTTGTTGATGTAATTTCTGTTGTTGTAGGACCTAGTGTTGTTTTATCTGTTGTTGTTTGACTTTCAGTAGTTGTTGATGTAATTTCTGTTGTTGTCGGACCTAGTGTTGTTTTGTCTGTTGTTGTTTGGCTTTCTGTGGTTGTTGATGTTATATCTGTTGTTGTCGGACCCAGTGTTGTTTCATCTGTTGTTGTTTGACTTTCAGTAGTTGTTGATGTAATTTCTGTTGTTGTCGGACCTAGTGTTGTTTTATCTGTTGTTGTTTGACTTTCAGTAGTTGTTGATGTAATTTCTGTTGTTGTCGGACCTTGTGTTGTTTTATCTGTTGTTGTTTGACTTTCAGTAGTTGTTGATGTAATTTCTGTTGTTGTCGGACCTAGTGTTGTTTTATCTGTTGTTGTTTGACTTTCAGTAGTTGTTGATGTAATTTCTGTTGTTGTCGGACCTAGTGTTGTTTTATCTGTTGTTGTTTGGCTTTCAGTAGTTGTTGATGTAATTTCTGTTTTTGTAGGACCTTGTGTTGTTTTATCTGTTGTTGTTTGACTTTCAGTAGTTGTTGATGTTATTTCTGTTGTTGTGGGACCTTGTGTTGGTTTATATGTTGTTGTTTGGCTTTCAGTATTTGTTGATGTAATTTCTGTTGTTGAAGGACCTAGTGTTGTTTTATCTATTGTTTTCGGACTTTCAGTAATTGCTGATGTAATTTCTGTTGTTGTTGGACCTTGTGTTGTTTTATCTCTTGTTGTTTGACTTTCAGTAAATGTTGATGTTATTTCTGTTGTTGTCGAACCTTTTGTTGTTTTATCTGTTGTTGTTTGACTTTCAATAGTTGTGGATGTAATTTCTGTTGTTGTCGGACCTTGTGTTGTTTTATCTGTTGTTGTTTGACTTTCAGAAGTTGTTGATGAAATTTCTGTTGTTGTAGGACTTGGTGTTGTTTTATCTGTTGTTGTTTGACTTTCAGTAGTTGTTGAGGTTATTTCTGATGTTGTAGGACCTGGTGTTGTTTTATCTGGTGTTGTTTGACTTTCAGTAGTTGTTGATGTTATATTTGTTGTAGTAGGACCTAGTGTTGTTTTATCTGGTGTTGTTTGGCTTTCAGTAGATGTTGATGTACTTTCTGTTGTAGTAGGACCTAGTGTTGTTTTATCTGTTGTTGTTTGGCCATCAGTAGTTGTTGATGTTATTTCTGTTGTTGTAGGACCTAGTGTTGTTTTATCTGTTGTTGTTTGGCTCTCAGTAGTTGTTGATGTTATATCTGTTGTAGTAGGACCTGGTGTTGTTTTATCTGTTGTTGTTTGACTTTCAGTAGATGTTGATGTAATTTCTGATGTTGTAGGACCTGGTGTTGTTATATCGGTTGTTGTTTGACTTTCAGTAGTTGTTGATGTACTTTCTGTTGTTGTAGGACCTAGTGTTGTTTTATCTGGTGTTGTTTGACCATCAGTAGTTGTTGATGTAATTTCTGTTGTTGTCGGACCTTGTGTTGTTTTATCTGGTGTTGTTTGACTTTCATTAGTTGTTGATGTTATTTCTGTTGTTGTAGGACCTAGTGTTGTTTTATCTGGTGTTGTTTGACTTTCAGTAGTTGTTGATGTAATTTCTGTTGTTGTCGGACCTTGTGTTGTTTTATCTGTTGTTGTTTGACTTTCAGTAGTTGTTGATGTACTTTCTGTTGTTGTAGGACCTGGTGTTGTTTTATCTGGTGTTGTTTGGCTCTCAGTAGTTGTTGATAGAATTTCTGATGTTGTAGGACCTAGTGTGGTTTGATCTGTTGCTGTAAATTGCTGGGTTGTTGTTGAAAATGCTGAACTTGTTTGCTGACTAGATTGTGTGGTCACGACTGTAGTTGTTGTAGTTTGTGGTGACGTCATTGATGTAGTTGATGATGTCGACGATGTACTGCTAGGTGTGGAAGACTGACACGTGAGACAGCAATCCCTCTTTGGATTTTCGTAAGTATTGCATAGAAATGAGAGACACACCAGTCTATCTCCATAAAGGCAGTCTAGACAGGAAAAATAATCATGTTATCATTAAAGATTGAATTGTCATGAAAAAGATTGAATGTAGTTATTACGTTATTTAAGACATATATATTTTAACCATAACAATCTAGGAAAAAGACTAATCCAAATTTCAAAACATGACAAATCCATTGCGCAATTTTATTGTATAAAGGGTAAATATTATACCTGGATTTCCAGAACTGACTTCAGTGCACGAAAAACAGCAAGCTTTCTCCACATCCTCGTTATAGCATTCTCTCGTTGTAGATTCTCGGACTAAACCGCTACATGTCTTACCTTCCTTGGTAAATGATAGGTCATCTACGCATTCATCTTCCTTCTCTGAAACTTGGTGGAATAAAACATAAGATGAACAGTTCGAAAGTTTGGGAAAACTTGTTTTGCAAAGATTGTTATGAAGATATCTTATTAATTAAAGAATTTGTTGTTATGTAAAGTTAATATAGCGGAACATTTATTGTTATTATAGTTTAAAATGCTTTTATCACATATACAGTTCGTGTAACTTATTGATGTACGCCACTTATCTACCTATTGTCTTTTACTAAATATTTCTAATGTCGTATTGTATATATAATTATCAACTCAAAAATTTTGAAGTTTGTTTTCTCGAAAAACCACCAAGATACTGATATCAAGCTTACAACTTATTTTCCTACCCTACTTTACTTTATAGACATCGTTTGTACTTAGATCTAGTATGAAATATTCGAGGATATATAGCATACCGAAAACAAAATTTATAGAAAGAAAATCAGTATCATTCAGAAACCTGGTGGTAATTCTGTCAGTGACGTAGACGGCTTTTGTACCGTAGTTAATGACGTCGATGATGACGTTGAACTGCTTGACATCAGCGGCATGCATGTGAGACAACATTCAGTAGGATCGGTGTAGGTGTCACAAAGGTAAGGATAGCATACTTTGCGGTCTCCATAGGGACAATCTGTTGATAATGTTGATTATATATATATTGTTAGTTATATATAATATACTTTATGTATAGATTTATTTTATTTATTTCACACCTTATGAATCATCAGCGTTTGAACCATTTGATGTTCCAAACAAAATTATGAGTGGATCTTATCAGTTTAGCGTCGTTTCAATTTCCAGAAATCTATATCAAATATCTAAATCAAATAAATATCGTACTCGTTTTCATTCCGAAAAATTCACATCAAATCCTTATTATACTTGAAGTTATGTACAAAGTTCTGTCAAAATGTCTAAATATGGTGGTGTGAAATAAAGAGGTCAGTATACATTGCCGAGGACATACTGATTTTGTTGGACTCGTTCACAGCTTTAAAACCTATATATCAGATTCGACTTGCTGCCATTCCAGTATTGGTTTCACAACTGTGTACACTTCCAGTAGAATTCAATATTGTACTCAATGTTTCAATGTATAATAACCTCATAATATACATGTTAATATAAGGGAATATTGCAATGAACGAAATATTCTAATTGTTAAATTTGCTCGAGTTAATTGTGTAAAACTTATTCTAGGAAGTCTGTCGGGCGAAACGGGATGATGCTTTATGCAATTAAAAAGAGCAATACAATCCATCAGAAAAGCACATTCATCAAGTTTTGTTGTATTATATACAGTTTCAACGTATTAAAATGAGCTTTTCCCCATTGATTGACTGTCCACTAACTTATTGGCGTCCGCGCCGAAGCGCGTCGCCTCTTATGGAATGAAATCAGATTTTGTGACAATCTCCTACGTAGTGATCTCCCCTTACAGGTTAAGATCTCTGCCATCACAACATTTTCGTCAAGATATTTGACGATATGAATTTTTTCAATTTTTATATTTATTTTAAAAAGTAAACACGGTTTTGCTAATGTTTCAAGACCGATAGATGTTAGATGTGAACTTAAATAAAAAAATAATTTTGGAACATAAATATTATGAATTTTTTTTTATTTCCAAAACAATGACCCCTCTCGAAAGAGAAATCATTCAAGTAATTATTAATTTCGACTCTAAGCTTTACAAAAATCTTTTTTTTTCCAATCATTGACATATTTGAGACCAGAGTTAAAGTTTTTAATGTCGCTGTTTATTATAGATAAAACACTTTTTAAACGATTTCATTGGCGTATACGCCATTTTTACACAATCATGTGATAAGACCATCATCACGTGATCTGTGTGAAGGCAGTGGTTGTAACCGGTGCGCGGAGTTTAATTTTGGGAAAGGGCAACTGCAAAATCTTGGGCATTTTCGTCAGGCATAATAGCCGATCATTCCGATTATTGTTATGCTGTTATGGTACTCCTTTGCATTCATGTTACGTCATGGAGCGCGCGAAACTATCCGCCATTTAGATATTAAACAAAACATGGTTTTAGAATCCTTTGGAATTTAATGTGAAATAATATGCATTTCATTTTGTTAGTCTGATATTATTTACATTTTAAGGATATTTTTCTGCATCGATGTTGTGACGTCATAATTGACACATCTAAAAATAAAGAAACTTGGGTTTCCCTCTACGTTCTGTAGGCGAAAGAAAACACAAGTAATTCGTCAAATATTATGGTTGACATACATATGTACTACATATGTATAACAAAGGCTAAGTGTTGGATACGAATTTTCGTACCTCCTTCGCGGAAAATTAATGTATTTTCCGCATGAAACTTAAAGCTATAATTATAATAAAGATCTTCATGATATTCCGTAATCAAATTTTCCAGAAGTAGTGTAACATAATTATGTCAAACCATCATTTCTCAATATGTTACAAAGGATTAAATGAACGAACAGAAAATTTATTACACTTGTTAAGATAGTTACAAATGTTCATACAGGTTGGGGATGGGGAATGCAGATGAGATATTAAGATAATTCATTTCGGCATCTCATAGCTGATTCCGTCGAATTGAATTAATCTAACATGCAGTAGTCCTACTTAAAGATTTAAGTCAACCATACAACTGTATCATAGTTTGAAGACTTTTTTATTGAAAATGTGTCAGAGTCAAATCAATAACCTACACATGCACATTGCGTTATCCGGAGTGCAGCACTTCTGTTACCACATGAATGTCGGGTATAAAAATAGATCATGTTCGTTGATAGACTTCATTTTTTCTGGGTTTTAATTATTGTGACGAAAGGGAAAGAGATAAGTAATAGAAAGAGCATCGAAACGCGGGGATATCTGATTTGTACAAGGGGGGATAGCCCCCGAGTATAAATGAGATTGCCGTGTGTTTTGACGTTTTTTCTCTTTTGTATCACAGGCAAAAATGAAAACACTTTCCTTGCTGTCACAATATGAAACCCCAGAAAAAATGTTAACAATAAACAAGCATCTTATTGTGATATTTCAATCGCTATCTCTTTCTCTGTCATCACAATAAATAAAGCCCGGTCAAAATGAGCCAATCAATGGGCATGCTCTGAGGTGCGAGTAAGTAATAGTTCCTGCACTCCAGTTAACACACTGTGCATGTATACTGCAGTATGTATCCGATATAATTCTGACACATTTTCAACAGAAAGACACCCAGACCATGTGCCAAACTATGATACCATGATAGAAAGTTACATTTTTATTTCTGGGGTTTCATATTGTGACGACAGGCAAAGTGTTGCCATTTTTACCTATGATACAAAAAAAACCCCGAACATTTAAACACTCGGCAACCTGATTTATACTCGGGAGCTACGTCCCTCTCGTACAAATCAGATAGTTTCGTGTTATTATATAACCATACAGTAAATATACGTTATGGTATGTTCGAAGTAATTTTTACGTATTGAAGCGTACAGGGAACAATAATTAATTAAACACAAAAGAACTACTTTATGTTAGATTATTTCAGCGTGACGGAACATTTCCAATATACAAAAATATAATAAAATTTCAAATGGCGTTCAATTTTAATTCCTATACGTCATGCAATCATGCTTTTACAATTATTTATTCAAATCATGCATAATATCAAATTGTAAAAAAAGTATAATGGGATACCAGAAGTATAGTTACCTGCTATATTTAATTGTACATGTGAACAAGAATAACAGCACGCTGTGCTAACTTCCGGCTCATAACACAGCTTTATTGTTGACTCTCGTATCAGATATCGGCACTGGCGACCATTCAGCATGTATGTCGGATCGTCTACGCATGCGCTTACTTCTCCTTAATAAAATGTACAAAAAATATTCATATGTACAAACAAGTTAGTAAATTTTGATTATGACCTGTTCTGTATTGGCGCGTGTTCAAACCCAACCAAAATAAAATAAACATAAAACCATGATAACTGATATATCAATTAATATCTGCTAATGACCAACAAGTATTTCATTATCTTGAACAAAATCTTTAGTTCATGTCACAATATTTTCTTCCCTGGAGGTAGTTTTGCACTTTACATATTTACAGACACCTTTAATCAGTACAAATGTGACCACTGTAGCTCTGATTGACGGTTGATAAAATATTTAAACGTTTAGTTTTAAACGGCCCGGATGATTCGACAATATGCTAAAGAAATAAAAGAGAAACTGATCATCTTCACCCTGGACTTTTTTATACGAAAAGATAGTTTTCGAGTTTTTATACGGAAAGTTCGTTCTCAATTTTTTTAAACGGAAAGTTAGTTTTTGTGACAAGAGCATAATGACGTCACCATTTATTTGTTAGATACAAATGTTTATGAAATATATATCATTGATCTCAATAAATGTATAAGAAAGAAATTACGAAAAAAGTGAAAGCAGAAAGAAAGAAAGAAAGAAAGAAAAATAGGAAGGAAGAAAGTCAACATAAGATGAGTGAGAGAAACAATTTAAATGAATGGATGAATATATATTAATTGAAATAATTGTGTCACTTGCAATAAGACAAATTTTAGCAACATAATGTAAATATCTTTGGAATGTATCATTTATTTGTACAATATTATTTGGACGAATCTTTACAAATGTTACCATAAGGTCCTTCTGTTTCATTTGTTACAATAACATTACAACCTTTTAGATAAATGGCATAAAAGATATGTATAACTCGTCATGTTTACATATACATCGGTCAGGGGCACCCATCCAGTGCACTTAAGTTACAAAAATAATAATACTTTTCTAATGTTTGTGAGATTTGCTTCAAGAATCCAAATAAAACAATCTTTGTTCAATTATATAAATACATGTAAAATTATGTCAAAAAGCAGGAAATTGACAAAGATTTTCGATTAGCTAGTCATAAAGTTGATAAGAAACAACGACGCTACGGACTGGTGTCAATTAAATATTATTTAAGCGCTTACTATGAAACGCTTCTTTTTTGATAAATGAAAACATAACTTTAAATAATTAAAATAACATATATCATGTTTTACTTTACTTTTCCATTTTTACAATCTTTATAAGCATAATATTAAATCAGTTTAAATCTACTTAGTCTTTATTAAAGTTTTCTTTCTAAAGTAATTATTGTTTATTCTTGCAATTAAAATAATTATAATAAGTTTGTAAATTTGTATAATGTATGCAATGTATTTGTTTGTACGAACTAGATAATAAAAAAAATGATAAAAAAAGGAAACGACAGAAGGTAGTACGTGCTTTACAAGTGTTTTGTGATAGAATAGATGGGTTTTACATCGCACCAACAGTACTGTATATGTCATAATTACATGTATAGTGACTTTCCTGGTTTACTGGCGGAGGAAGACATCAAGTGGTCCTGTGTGTGTAAGCAAGCTGGATAGCTTTCACACATGAAATAATCCGAAGACACTTGGGCGACTAGAACCTACAACGATGAGAGGCAAATGGTTTGAAGTAAACGACCTTAACCACTCGGCCACGGATATGAATAAGGGAAGTCTCAACCTAGACTCTATGACAGAATTTACGAAAACATACACAATATGTAGTTATGCCGGCTCGCCACGGCGAGCCGGTATTACGGTAGGATTTTACTGAGAAACAACCTAAAACTCCGAAGCTATCCAAAAATTTAATCGAAGCTTGGCTTCCAGCTTTCTACAAAATTTATCTATCAGGGCTAGGATCCAAAATTATTTAGCCAATCAAATTTAATCTTACATAGCGTCAAAAAACCTTCAATTTTCACGCCATTTTTAAAAATCAGCAAGAATTGTTTTGAGCGCAAAGATATAATGATGATGAAAATGTTTGTCTTTATGAACTCTTTTCAATAAATCATATTTACACTGACTTCTGATTTAGCGATTTCACCTGTTTTCTCTGTAGTAAGTTTTCGTTTGGTTAATTAACATAAGTGTACTTCTTGTTCTGTGCATTTTTTATTTTTCCTTTTTTCCGGTCATTTTATCCTTTCCGGTATTTAGTGTATGTATTTCCTGGCCGGGATCCGGGACGCACGGGATCCGGGATCGTATAAGATATGGAGGAAAAACCTAATGAACTATATTTGTGTTGATTGATATCGCAATGAAAGGCCATTAAACGTTAATTTTTTTATTGTATATAATGAACGTAAAATTAATTTAACTTAGAATATAGATATATTTAGAGCTATTTATTAACAAACTTAAAATGCGGAAATCACAATACTTATAATTATATGCCTAATTAATTGGAAAAATCAAAGACTATTTCTTGAATTGGTCAAATCCCGGGATCCCTTTATGTTTTAAAACGATCCCAGCTTTTCTGAAAACTATATATTTGAACTGGCCAATCCGTGAGATCTATTTACATTTTAATACGATCCCGGCTTTTCTGAAAACTATATTCTTGAACTTGTCAATTCCCGGGATCCCTATATGTTTTAATAGGATCCCGGCTTATCTGAAAAACACCTTCTTAGACTGGTCAATTTCCGGGATCCCTATATTTTTTAATAGGACCCCGGCTTTTCTGGCTGAATTGATTGACAACTTGTGTTTACTTTAGGACTTGTGCCCCTCATTCCAATACTAAATAACATACATGTATTACAACTTAATTTTGTATAAAGAGACATCTTTATGAAATCTACTTATCTAACATTTTGTGGTCAAGGTCAACAGGCCATATAGTAAATGTGCATAGACATAGGTTCTTCATTCAATCTGTTTACATGCACCTTCATATATATTCATACTCATCTTGGTTAAACTGAGAGAACTTTATATGTCACTTTCAGTCAATGAGTTTAAGATTTTTGAATTTACTGGCCGAATTCCAGTTTTGAATTTATTCTACTAAATAATTAAACAAAATTTTCTTAAATTTACACTGGCCTGAACTTATATACACTGGCCATCGGGCACCGGGCCAGTGTTGACTTCACTTTTATTTTGATGTTCGCTGAAGTCTCTTCAGCTAACAGAACTGTCATTTTTACATTTAAACACACCCCTTGAAAAAAAATTACGAAGCAAGTCGCTACTAGCTTTTTTAAAAGCTAACCTTGTTAACTTATTATCTCACTAGCAATCCCATTTCCGGTCCGCTTTTATAAAATAAACCACCCATTCGGAACTGATTCGGTCCTTATCCAAAGACTGACGGAAAGGGCAGAGTAATTGCGATTGTTAAACTCCATGCAGAGGTTACTTCCCCTGATCAGTAGAAAAAAATAAGTGTGACGTAAATGATGTCAGAAGTTTGCTATGGAATAATTTTATTCTATCAGTCTTTTATAATAACCACAACACTAAAAGTAATTATGAAAACATTCCTGCATTATCTTTTTTATTTTTTGTGCAAAGAATTCGTGATGCACCATAATATTGAATAATCAGATAGAGCAAGACGATTCTTCCGTGGGTCAAATTCGAGGTACTTTAATTTTGCAACAATGGCATTAAAGTTTCATACGATAACTTAAACAATGTTATTAATGCACTTAGTTTTAATCAATGGCTTTTAGTCAAAATCTTTATTTCAGCTAGGATCACGGCAATTAGCACACAAGAGCACAGTTCAACTACAGCATCGTTACTGGGCTCGTTACTGTGTTGTCAAGCAGTTTACTAGTACTACTAATGCATTCACTTTCACAAGGATCTGATAACCTCAGTACATGCCAGAACAGAGGTACTTTGTAATTGACCATAGCAAGGTTTTCATGATCAATCACAACGAAAGTGACTTGCACCGTTCGGGAGTCGTACCCGGGTCGCCCGATTTACAGTCAAAGGTTCTATCTATTGAGCTAACCGGACGGTTATCAATCCCATATCGGGAAGATGCTATTGGAAGCAGATCTACATTTCGTATCTCCAAATGAAGAGAGTTTTGGGAGTTGTTTTATCCCACAATTACCGACTCTTCATAAAGTACTTTTCGAAAATCTTTCCAAAATCCTCATACATTGTAGTTTGACACATACGAGTCCCGTATTGCTCGCAAACTTTGATGACGGCTCTTCGAACTGGCGATGACAAAAACAATCATGGGATCTTCTTATGAACCAATATTTATAGGGGATATTTGTTTATTTCAGTGCAGGGTCGAATTGTAGTTCAGTAAGTGTACATCAACACATTTGTCATGTAAAATATTCTTTGAGTATCTTATCACTTTTGGCATGACGTCATTAGATTATTGCGTAAAATGGTCATAGTAAAACATAGTTTAACAAGATAAAATTTTAAAATTGAGTTTGCAATTATTTAAGAACAAATTATACTTTTATAAACAATTGAGTGTTTTTCTGTAAATGCTCCATTTATCCGGAAATGGAAATATATATGTTATTCTACGCTTATCATTTTGTTATAATAAAATGATATCTAAAATAATAAATTGGACATGTATAGCAAAATGAAATAAAAGTCACCAGTTTACAATTGAAGCGTCCGTTATAGCACAGTAATATTAATCCATGTGTTAGTAAATTGTGTCAACCATTAAAGCAACACGCCTCCAGAATCATGCTTATTTTATAAAAAATTTGAAAATGTATTTGAATGTGATATATTGTGATGTAACCAAAAGGATGCAGTTTACACATTATCATTGGCAATTACAAACCACGTAAATTACAAAAAGTGGTCAAAATGTGCACAAATAGCCTTACTGTGTTAATAACGCAGAAGAGATATAGTTGTAAATATTGAAAAATCAGTCATTAATCGCACATAATATGTAAAATATTACTTGAATCTTGAAACTATCTACTTTTCTTTACACCCTTGTACATTTTTTTCAAGTTTGATTTTATTGAAATATTTTTACTCATCTGGAGGCATGGAGCTTTGAAATATGATAACATTTGATAATACTGTATCATAATAATAAAGTACACAAATTAATATAAATTTATAATAACTTGGACTTACCGTTTATAATGGTTAAAATAAGCCATAGAATAATGACGAGCGTTTTCGATGCTAGCTTTGCATGGCACATCATTAAGTATATACGAAAATCGTTTAGTCTATTTATATTTCTCCATATCAACATCCATCATTTTCTCTAAGTATGCGAAACTAATCGAGCACGAAAATACAACAGGTCGGTCAACGGATGAAACATCGGTTGATTACTGACCACTCTACATTTTTGTTTTAATCAGAAACACTAGATTTCTAGTTTTATTTTATAAAATATCTGGTTAGCCAAAGTACGAAAGTCTTCGCGCCTTCTAATTCAGATTCCAGATGTCAAGCTCTAAGGTTTTCTTTTCTAACTTTTTAAAATTGTATTTCTATACTCATTAATGAGAACGATTCACCTAAAGTGTATTTTCTTTTGGAATAATTGCGTCACTAGAAAAATTCACGTTTACCCGTTTCAACACTTATTATAATTATTATCATAATAGAATAATCTCTCTCAGGATATTACGTATATTGCACTATATCAAACATACGATATTCGATTTTATATCACACGAAAATTTGAACTTTTACACCATTCGAAACCACCGATCCTACTGCAGAAGAACGGGTCAGACGACAATTGGTTTATATTATTATATCTATATGACACATAGCTGTCTATGACAAACGGTCAGCCTCACACTGATTTATTAAACCATGAAATATTTAAAGTGCTCGGAGAAATTTGGCGGTTTTGAAAAAAAAGCAGACGATAACATCTGGCCGTCGAATTCGAAACTAATCAGCCGTATGTCGTTATAAATTCGAAACTAATTTAGCATTAAATATGATGACTATGTCGCCACTTATAGAAAACAAGAATAAGAGAAACGATTGTCTTTCCGGGGTTTTCTTTATTTATATATTTATGATATATTTATAATTAATTTGCAGAAATCGGTCACTTTTGTTATCACAACTTTACCTATTCTCTGAAACATTTTGCAAATGTAAGCAATGGTATAAGTACAAATCATAAAAAAGGACGTTTCGTACAGACTTTAAAGATTGAGAAGCAGTTACATGTATATGTACTTTTATTAAAATAATGTTATTTACAACAAGAAGTATCTTTAGAAAAGATACTCCGCCGAAGTAAAACTGGTTAACTTGCATATGTTAATTCTAAGTTTTCCATGCAAAATCATATAGAAATTTTAGCATAGCTTGCATAACATATATCTACTTGATTAATATGCAAAAATATATGAAAAATTATAAATTTATTATATCAATTGAACACATTAATAATCATGTTATATATTAAAAACGTATTATTCATCATACACCTAGGGTACCTGATAAGGTCTGATATTATTCTCGTTATTTTAGAAAAAAACTTTTGTGTAAAATAAACTCAGTAAATTCTTACATAAAATAAACTGTTCACTAGAAAATGTAATGAGATCTGAATGCAGTGTAAATGTTTTGTAGGAGGAAGTATTTTCGAACAGAACTTGAATATCTGAGTAATTTAGCTAGAAAGTTAAATAATGATGACTATTTCTATAGAATAGTCTCTGTTATTTGGGGAACAACTTATACCCTGCCCTGGTTATGACGTAGGTACTAGTATCTTAACGTCATATACCTTTAACGCTGCGTCGAATATTGTAACAAGGAAGAAATGAAATTGTTGAAAAAAATTGAAAAAAAATCGCGCTGACCAAAAAGCAATCGATAGTTTAATATTTCTTCTAGAATGAATCGATAAGACGTCGGTGAAATTTTTCTGTGTGGCCCTATAAAGCAGCAATTTTTGTTGATATTTTCCCACGATTTTGAAGCGGATTTTGTTTCTTGATGGTTTTTGGTAGGGAAACATGGAACACTGAATTCAAGCACAGGATATTATATGGACAGAGAAAGTTTTCTTTATTCAAAATTCAGATTTTAGATCTTCAAAAGGTTTTAAATTTTTAAATTATTTTATAATTTTTCAATTGTTTTGGAATTTGTACTTTGGTCTAGCCCTTTATTGCTGACTGCTGGCCGTAAAAATTGACAATTTTTTTTAATTTATTATGACAATACCATGGATTCACTCTCCAGCTAGTATGTATTTCGCTATTCGATGTATTAGTTTGATTAAGGCCACGAATAGGATGAATTTTAAAATGGAAAACCTTTTAAAAAAAAAATATTAATAGAATTCTACAAAATAATACGATGATCAGCCAGGCAGTAAAGGTTTGCACTTTTGCTATTTTTCAATGGCGTTAAGGGAATGGTGAAAGCAAGGGAAATTTTCGTTAAACATTGGGGCTAAATTGTCTAGCTTTAAAAGGTCGTTCAGGCGTACCCGTTTTATATTATATGGACATGACGTAACGCTTGAAGATAACCCCGGTTTAGGGAAAAGGGGTCCCCAAAAATCGTTCCAGGAAAAATTGACCCACCTCCGTAATTTATTTATCGAACATGCACGAAGTAAAGGTGAAAGCCATACCTTGAAAAACGATATATAATCTGTTGATAAGCCCAAGGATGGGCAAATAAAAATTTTATTAGGAACATAAATACCTAATAGTTTTTCCGACCAGGTAAAAATTTGGCAACTTGGCCGCCATATTGTCAAAAATGTTTGACCACGTGATTACGAGATTGACCTTTTATGAACCCATGTGCCTCCAATATTTTTTATAGATTACTTTTTTTTAAAAGATGTTGAAAAAGGTTATTTACTGACTGTTATATTCAATAAAATCATAATTAAATACTCAAAAAAAATTATGAAAAATAGATAAAAACATTATCTTGAATAAAAAATATCGAAATCATGTCAACAAAATGTTTCTAAAATATAGTAACACAACCTCTATTCAAATCCTGTTCCGCGAATGACGTCATACGAGGTCCTCGCGTGGCACTTGAAAATCGTCGCATGGCCGATGTAGTCGGCGAAAAATTTGATGTTTTACAGTTAAATGCGCAATTTTAATGACGGTAAATTGATATTTTATTACTTGAATTTGGTATAGAAACGAATATTTAAATAAAATTGTTTACCGTAAAATGGCACAAGAAAATTGAAATCCGGGTCAATGTATTTTGCAAGTGAAAAACAAGAATAAATCAAACTTATGTTATTCTGGTTAAGGTTTCGAAAACGGGTCTCTAAAATCCAAAACTTTAATTGCCGGCATCTTATGAAAAACAAAATGTTTTAAAAAGCGGCTGTATAAAGTTTTGGAAGCCAGAAAACTACTAATTGTACCTGAATTAAGGAAAAAAATGTGGTCTATTAAAGCTAAAAACAGGTTCATAATTAAATCAGTTATTATTTAGCTAATCAGTTTTAAAAAATATTATTGTGCTTTTAAATTTAAATAGATAAAATTTCTTTTTGGTGGAGACGAGATTGGAAGAGATGTGATTAAAGACAATACACTACTGGGTATGTATGGGAAATGTGGAAATGAAATTGCGCATGGTGATCAGCAGCGTCTTTGTGATACTCCTGACATTTGATGAATTTTGTATGAAGGATAAATGGTGACATGATGTTAGTAAGAAGCTAGTAGTTTAGTTCCTTACAGTATTAGGTGAGGTATTTTTCCTGTTTTAAATGTTTATTTTATACCATTATTTTACCAAGTGTGAAACTAGGTTTAGAAATCTAACAAGTTGCAACAAATTAATTATTCAGTATATTTCATATTTGTTAATCAATTAGATGTGAATACATTGGCCTTATTTTTAGGGCCTATTGTTTTCATGGTAAAAATTAAGTATGCATAATAAAGCAAAATTATGTTGGATAAAGAAGGGGTTAAATCACATTAAATTTGAAATTGATAAATTAATAATGCACAAAATAATAAAAAGATGCAGACTTCAATGCAACATCAGTCACATGATTAAGATATTAGATAATAATAATTATAGTTAATTAAATAAAGTTTACATTATATAAAAATAAAATTTTGAATAAACAATAAAATTAATAATAATAATAATAATGAATTGATAATAATAATAATAATAATTTAAATTATTAATGATGATGATTAATATAAAATAATAGAATTAGTAATAATAATAATGAATTGATAATAGTATAATAATAATATGATGTTGTGATTAATGAATAATAATAAGACAATCATGGAATTCATAATTATAATAAAAATAAGAAATTATTAATAATAATAAATTGTGATAAAATAATATTTTAAATAGACTATGTTGTGTTATAATTCAGGTTGAGGCTACATTTTACAGTACAGATTTTATACAAAATATATATTTGTCACACCCAATTTATTGCAATTTTTTTAGTTGACAGTTTTTGTTCACTTTTTCATTGTAAAATTTATTTTCCATTGCACGGTGCACCTTTTATTTACTTTACACAACATAAAAAGATAAATATTTTAATATAATAAATGGATAGCTAATTTTTATTAAATGATTATGGGAACCTCTTTTGATGATTTAGTCATAGTGAAACACCATCCAAATATAAAACTTTAAATTTGAAAGTATATCATTTACTTTTTTATTTTTTCTTGTATAGTTTGACAATAGATCTACACATAATTAAAACTTAAAACTTTAATTTTAGAGGTAGAAAAGTTTTAAATTTAGAGGTTAAAAGTTTTCCATTTCTTAGGATTTCTTGTAATCCTCATGCTATAATTATAGGCAACTCATTCCCTAAGCTAGTGATAAAAGTGAACCACGCTTCTCAAATTTTAGTGTTAAAACAGTTACACTGTTGATAATATTTACACAAAAATCCAGGCATTCACGTTTTATCTTTTTTCTTTGTTGAGATGTTATTCAAAAGGAAAATCAATTCAAGACAATTTTCTCTTGGCTTTAGTATAGATACCCAATTTTGGTTGAATTGCAAGACCAATTTTTATGTAAACTAATAGAGGATGTGAGGTTTGATATTTAAAAAGTTAATATAAATCGTCTTTTACTTTAATTTCGATGTTGGAACAAATATTTTATTTGTGAAAAAGTACACCCTATTAAATTTCAAAATAACCCATGGTTTGTGATATTAAAATTGACATTGTGGCCTTATTTTGTTCAATGGTCAGCTTATGCTGAATTGTTTTTATGTTTCAAAATAATTTGACTGAAAAAAGGTTATTGACCTACAGCTGAAATTTTATAAAAATGTTTTAAGGATAAAATATAAGTTATGCCATAAATAAGTATAAAAAGACTGTCCCAAACTTTTTAATAAAAATTGAAACATTTTGGGGTTAATTTCCGAATGGCCATTGATTTATCGTTCATAAATGGAAAGTTACAGTAATATTGTCATTATAAAAATTGAAAGGGAATTATGGCAAGATATTAAACCTTATTTGGACGTTTCACCTGTTTCCACTCATTATAATTAAAGCCTGGATGGGGCATTATTGCATTATGTTCAAAAATATCTATTACATTACTGTTTAATAACTGTTTACATTCTATTAGTGTCAATTAAAATGTACAAATATTTTTATAATTTTGTAATAAATTATTATGCACTTTCAGAGTCCATTCTAGCCTTGATATTTATATAATTTTTGTTCTTAAAAATTATTGCCTTTTATCTTCATGGTAATTATTAATAAACTTTGTTGATTTCTGTCTGGATTATTTTATTAACAATAAACATAATAAGCGCACATGAAAAACACAAACTTTACAATGTTTAAATAAAATGATGCAAATACTTTGGCAATGTTTCTCAAGTTTCACTCTGTTCAAAAAGCTTAAATTATCATATTATTAGGCTAATTATTTTTTTTTCAGCAGCTACTTAATTTGATAATCAAAAATGTCTTGGCTGAAAATCAGCAAATGCTTGGGCTGAAAATCAGCAAATGCCTTCCTGTAGTTGCTGAAGATTATGGGAGTGTGGCTTTCAATTAAAATAAAATGTAAATACACGTGTATTTTATAATCAATGTTTATTTAAGTCTAATAATGGTTGAAATTGACTAATAAACCCAATACAAGAATCAAACAACTTTTAACTGACAGTATAGCTGGATGCTGCAAAACTGACCGAGTGGAAAGAATTATTTTGTGTAATTGCTGATAACACTGGCAGTAGAATTTATGTCCAACAAAAAGCTGTTAAAACCATTTAGTATGTTTTTGGCCAAATAAAAAGATATTTCATTAGTAAATTAGTCCATGGAAATCTATTATTAATTGTTTCAAATCTTTTTACAGCTCAGTGTAAGTATATTAGTATAAGTACCTACTTTAAATAAGCGCTTGCTCACACAGGTTGTAAGGAAGACAGTTCAGGATTTGACCAGGATGGGTGGCTGTGAAATGCTTGCAAATTGAAAAATATAGCTTCGAACCTATGTTCAATTGTGGCAACCTATGTAACAATTGTGGGCGTTAAAAAAATAGGACAATTTCTAACACGTTAATAATTGCCATTGCTATTCTAAATGGACAAATAAGCTGCTGTTAACATTACTTAAGATGTTTAAATTTGCCAGTTTCTTGCCTTGTCGGAAAGAATATGATGAATTAAATTGTTGCTAAGTTTTTTTTATCGCATGGAAGCGTAAGTGTGTTTACATTTCATGCGATTTAACCTGATTAATGTAACCAATTATTAAACAGTTGGTTGAATTGGAAGGATGTCGAACCCATTGGAGTGCAATTGAAAGTATCTGCTATGGGAGTCCATTGCAGGTCTTCACGATTTCTTGATGGTCCAACGATTGTATTGTGCTATGTTTCGGGCCGCGTTGGTGGGTGGCTGCCCCCCGGGGAACCTCGCCCCACTTTGCGGACCTCCAAACTTTCAGAAACCTAATATTGAAATTGGTGAAAAAAAACGTTGGGGTTATGGAGTTCAATTATTATTTGAGATGATGCTGAAAATGTAGCAGCGAACGTTGGCAATAACCTTTTTTACTAAAAATATGTATAGTATAAAATCATTTTTTTTATTTTTTGTGGGAAATTGAAGGGTAATGAATTAAAAGCATTTACCCAAAATATTAAACATGTTTCAAAATGAAAAATTACTGCCAGTTTACATGTTTTGGGGTGGAGAGGGTTGTGGGTGGGTGGCTGGATTCCAGCGCGCCGAACACCTATGGCAAGAGTGGTTCAGGAAAGCTATATTTGAAAAGTTGATGTGTTGATGCATAAATTTAATTAGTTCAGTTGATTGAATGCAACTTATTGTATACATGTAGTCTAGGCAACATTATGAAGCAGTTTGGAACGTTATGTGCTAAATTAATCTCTCGAAAAAATGCCCACTGTCACAATGTTTAACATTTAGCTAGCACATATTTGGAGCAGTTTGAATGCTTTTGCTTAAATTCTTGTCAAAGAGAAATGCACTTGAACTCGAGATCCTTGATGGTTACTACCCCAAATTATTGTGTTTTCAGAATAGTGTCATATTTGATTAATGAGCGCTGAGTATATGCATTATTTGTTGGAATGCTGCTTTATTTGCTAAGTTAATTAAACCTTCTGGCAGTGTTGTATTATAAATCATAGAATGGCTGGGCACCGACTAATTTTTTTTCAAGTATTCAAATTCGCCCGGAAGCCAATAATAGTATCGATATTCGGCGAAGCCAAATATATAATGTATATTGCGACGAAGCCTTCGGCACTGGAAACGGGAAATTTCCCGTTCACCATCCGGAAGTCTAGTGGTGGCCGCGAATAGGACAATTTTTTGATAGCTGGCGATTACTGGTTTTCTGCTCCCAGAAACCAATTTCGCCGCAACAGTGTCAATGTTTGTTTGTCTGCTGGCGAGGATAATTGTGAAAATTGACTCATTTTGTGAATTGAAGAATTGAAAGGGAAGCTAAGTATTGCTGTGATTCAAATTTTTTCTAGAAACATACTGTTCCCAAAAAAAAGCTATTACAGTTTGTTCCATTTGCTTGTTTTGATTTTGTGTCATTGTTTTGCTTTGCTATGGATTGCCCTAAACAGGTTTTGTATGCCCGGTATCCAAACCTTTTGGCTTTTATTAATGGAGTCGTGCCCATAAAATGCCAAAGATAAACTAAGACATTACTCAGTGAGATAAATTACATATGCCACTATGTATGACTATAAAATAAAATTAGTTAAAGTATGATATTGTTTTGTTGTTGTCCCAAATAACTATCCTTTACATTTTATTTTTGAACTATCCTTTACATTTCATTTTATAATGACAAGAACTTTTCTTTACATTTAAGTTTAGAACTATCTTAGAATGACAAGAACTATGCTTTTCATTATATTTTGGAATGGCCAATGAGATTCCCAGATTTCATTTTGTTATTCTAAACAATGACCAATGAAAACTCTTCTTATATTCAGCTCTTATGATTTATACAGGAAGTGAAACTGATGTTAGACCGGCTTTTGGCCAGTTAATGTTATAAATATTACCTTAGTTAGTATGTATTTTGGGGAAGAGGATATCAACAGAAGCTTTAGATCTACATTCTTTGATTTAAATGAAACATTTGTCAAGATGATTGCTTACACTTAAAAGTTCTTCTCGGAATCTGATTTTAATTAAATACTAGAAAATTATTTCGAGACAGAATGAAAACTGTTTCATGTTTCATACAATATTTATCTATCTTCTTTGTTTCATTACAGCTAGGATCTTATTAGAATATGATAAAATAAACATTTAAACAGATCTCTTAAGCAGATAGAACGTAACTATAGCGAGATAGTCGACCCCGGCTTGAAAATGTTTCTATTATGATATACTATGCAAAGTTTAAATGAATTCTATGAAATAGTGGTCAAGTTTTAAAACTGCTTTTAGATATATTTCTATATTGAAAACAGTAGCGGGTGCTTTTGGCAATCACAGATTTATTATACAATAAAGTATATTTACATGTACATTATCAACTAGATTGTCGCAAATACACACTTACTTTTACTTATGAACAAATCAAACTCAACAAATTTGATAAAATCATGGCACCATGCTGAATGGAATAATTAGAATCAGGGATATATATAAGATGGCTGTTGTCCGAGGAAATGTGGCCCAGTTCATTCTTGTTGGCGCCTCCCATAGCAACGGATATGACGTCATTACTCATCTGATGTAGCGATTGAATTGCTACGTCTTCTTTGTTTTGACTAAAGAAATGAAACGAATGACCTTCCGATATCAGAATGACGACATCCGGCACAGAAGGTCGGTTGCCTTGATAAAAATAGTGCAGAATAGACTCTACGGCTGCTAAGTTGTTTGCGTAAAGAGCCCAATGGTCGACGTATATAGAGTTAACAGCTGATATTAGACTTGCTTTGTCAGCATAACTGTAATATAAGCATCAAACTATAAATGTTTATATCTTATAAAAAGAGTGTTTAAAGGAACTCAACTGAGGTCCAAACGCATAAAATATAAATTTTAATGTCCTACGTTGATCAACAAGGGCACTTTAAAAACAGAAAGATATGCAAAGGTTAATTAAGAAATTTCCTGAGTCAGTTTTGAGAGAAAAGCGTTGGAACGGTTTTCAATTTTTGATCATTTCAAACAATAAGAATAATTATACTGGAGAAACGTAACGAGGAAATGATTTGAAAGTTTGCAAACAAACTGGGATTACTTGTTTAAATATATATCAAATGGATCGTTAATCTCGAAACATTATTTCCAGTTATATCATGTCCGAAAACCTCAGTGGAGTCCCTTTAAAAATAGAATAGATAATCAGAGCTTGTTATCCCGCAAAACATTTAAATGATGGGAATAAAGGGTTATGGATATGTTAGCTTATTAAATTAGATCTAGCTAATTTTTCACCTTTTTTGTTAAAACCGGGTTCACTATATCATATTTTTCAGTTATCATTTGCTGTTAAAATGTGTAAATAGAAAAAACGTTCATATGACAATTGGATGTTCATAATTAAAATGCCTTTATTTTCCATGAAATTTTTTTTAAATGTATCAAAAAGTTAAAGGGTTGTCTTATTGAATAAGAAAAATAAGTTTTCCAATTCAATCGCATACGTAACCCTTAAATCTAATGAAAATTTAAAACCAAAAATAGGGCCACGATATGCAAGAAATAGTCCTGAAGCGTTAAGTCACGCAGTAACATACGTGATTGTGTGTGGAAAGTTTGACGAATAACAAAAAAAAAACGAATTAAAAATTCATATAACTTCAATATGTTTCTTTGAATTGTGAAAAGTTTTAGTTTTCTTAAACTCTTAGCGCATTTGTTTTGAAATATTTTGGATCATCTCGAGACATACACCTTAAAATACAGATTGTTTATACTTCATTACAGCCTATAGAGCACTTGGGTTTAATTCTTTTTTTCAACAGGACAAAATGCAATTAAACTGATGCCCTTTAAATCAATAACTGTGACTAAATAATCATAATTATAGTCATATGTACATGTATGTTCAGTACAACAGATAAATGAATGATTCAGAATAATACTATCCGTCCAGACTACAAGTTATATTCCTTAAAGCTTCATGCCTATAGATCAAGCCAAAAATATCAACTCTTGAGAAAAATGTTAGTAGTTAAGAATTTGATTAAGTAAAAATATTAACAATTCAAGTATACATTTACTTGCTACATGCAATGAATGACTGTTTTAAGTATTTATAGAATATTCATGATCTATTTTCATTGTATCATTGGGCCTCCGGCATACAATGAATCATCATAAAACCCCCGATTGCATGCCCAAAATTAGTAAGCATTCATGAATTACTGAACTTCAAAAATTTATGAGGTCACCTTTCCGTTGATACTAACATTTAAGACATGAATAGTGACATGTTCGGGGTCCGTACTCTCAGTGCCTGAAAGGGCGGATGGAGCCTCATTAAGCCTAGACTACATATACATACATACAAGTACGATACGCCACTTTAACAGGCATAAAGATTAACACTCGTTAAGTCACCAAAGGCACGGGGGGAATATAGAGCTAGGCGAGCGAAAATTAAAAGTCAATCGCCCGGATTAATTGTATTTGAGTTATTATAATGGAAAAAAAATTTGACATAATCATTAAACAACAGTTTTGTGTTGTTAAATTCGAAGTTCCAACGCTTTGGCTAAATTCCAAAAAAAGCCCCCAAAAACAAAAGCGTGTTTTTCGTACCAAAGAAGATTGATATTAACTAGTTAAAAAGACTGTATTTCCCCCAAATAAGGGCCCATTTCCGCACTTTTGTCTACCTTATGATAATTCCCCCTTTAACCGTAATAAAGAAATACATAAGGGTTTTTTATGAATCGGGTTTGTTTACATCGAGTGCTTTGAAAATAAATAGTTTAAAGGGGAGCGGTGGCCGAATAGTTAAGGTATCTGCCTCATGGGTTCGAGCCCTATTCGGGTCACGACAATGTTTCTTCATATGACACCAGTACTGGTTGGTTCCAGAAAAAACGACTCGAAAGTGATGAGTTGCAAGAATTTGTTTTGCAATCGATCTTAAAGGCCCATTATGCTCTAGAAATCTTTTTTTTTTCTCTCTAAAGACCTTTTTTTCTTTTGGCATCATGTTACAGTCTCCAACAAATTTTGTATAGATATATTTGCATTTTGTATCAGTAAAAACCTTTATATATACTTTATATACATTTTGGTACTTTTACGACACACTACCACACATTCCGGGTTACTTTTTTCAGTTGTTAAACATCAAAGATGCTCTAAATTTATTCTTATTTAATCATTATTAAATACGTGATTAACATTTCTAACGAATTAAAAAGATATGGATATCTGAGGCATAATGCGCCTTTAGATAATTATGTTTCAACTAAATATGATAATATAATACAATATAATATAGTGAATTGGTATTTTGTATGGAAGTTAAAATACTTTTTTGTTTATATTTTGCTACCATTACGACACATAACTGCATTTTCAGCGCTATTGTTTCAGTTGTTAAACATCTCATATGCGTTTTACGCATTATTTAAACATTATTAAGCACATTTTTGACATTTCTAAAGAATTGCAAATATAGATTTCTGAGCCATGATGTGCGTCTAAGAGAATCCATCTTTAACAGAAACGACTACACTCAGAGGAACTTATAACCCGACACTTACTTTTTCAATATAAGTTGGTTATTTGTGAACGGGTTTTATTAAACTTTGGATCATACAAAATTAAACATAATCATACTGACTACTTAGAATTTTATTTACAATTCATTGACAAGAAAATAGAGAAAACAACAAAACAAATATGCTACTGCAATATGAAAAATCACAAAATGGTTGTAAATATCGGAACAAAATGAAAAGTCTCTGAATCTCAATAAATCTGTATGTTAACCAATTCTAATACTTTGTGTGTCATCCCAATTGCTTCAACAACGTGTAAACACAAGTCTCATGCCATGGAAATGGAGAGTAGTTTCTCATGAAAGCTTGGGTAATATATCTCCATTCCTGAATAAGAGCTTGCTCGAGTTCAAGCAACTCTTGCCTCCCAAGTCACCAGATCTAAACATCACACTTGAGGGCTGAATTGAACAGGCATAGGAGAAAGCAACCAGAAGCCTCTACAATTTGGTGGAAATCGAGCAAGCTCTTGTTCAGGAATGGAGGACTATGAGACAGAGGTGTTTACGTTGCCAATTGGGAGGACATACAAAGTTTAAGAACTGGTTAATATACAGATTTAGCAGTAGCATATTTGTTTTGTTGTTTTCTCTATTTTCTTATCAAAGAATTGTAAATATAATTCTTAGTAGTAAGTATGATATGTTGAATTTTTGTATGGTCCAAATTTGAATAAAATCCGTCCACAAATAAACTATTTATACAGAAAAATGTAAGTGTTGGGTTATAGTGCCTCTGAGTGTAGGTGGACTTGAATTACAAATAACGAAAAATATATTCGTAGTTACTCAAAATTATAAAATTGTGTTACCGTATGTATTTTGAGTGACATTTACACCGGTTTTAATAGTTGACTTGGGACTTGTTGTAGATGTTGTTGTTGTTACTGTTGATGTTGTTGTTACTGCCGGTGAAACGGCAACTGGACTATTACATAAATCTGAATCGCAGCAAACAACGCTGTTTGTGGTATCACGTGACTGCATTCCGAACGCATCCGAGTACTTCCGGTTTCTTTTTCGTCCATTTGGGCATGTCTGTAAGGTAAAACTGTTAGTACTTTATCAATTAATTTTGTTGTCAATATTTCTAGCTGTAAAAGAACAAATAATTGGTTTCCGCCTCTATAATTATTTGAAAATCTTTATTTGCACAACATCAAAGAAATAATAATGATAAACAAAAATTATAAAACACGTTTACATTAGATGTTATAACAATGTGTTGACTATGTATGTATATTGTTGGAAAAATGTTTATTCATGAAAGCGAATATACGATTATAGTTGTACGTTGTTTAAATAGGGTATTAAAGTAAATAAATCTAAAAGGTCAATATTTATTTCAAGGTCAAATACATTTTATCAACGACATTACCAGAGTACTTTTCGAAGGCTTGAATTTATTTACAAAATAAAAAGCTGACCGATTTGTTATCATTTTTGAAATCTCACCGTTTTAGGACCACAAGACATACTGTACATGTTTGTATTTCCAACTCCGCTTGTTTTCAACAAACATACCTGAAACATTGAGACCATTTACGTTTTCTTTTTGTTTTGAGAGACTGCCGCAACGTTTCATAGAGGAAAAATGAAACATAAAAATCAATACGCAGTAATTTCTTAAAACAATGGTATACTGTCCATCACATGATTAATCTGAAAAAAAAAAAAACAACAGCGTTTTGTTTCGTCCCGAAGGCAATGATTTTCATTTTCAGTATGCTCTAATCCTCCAAACCGTTTAACCCTCAAGACTTTGTAAGTGAAGTATTTACAAAAAAAGTCATACGTTCATAAGTGTTAGATCCATTAGATACGGCGTTTCTGTCAGGTTTGAGATATTTTGACGATGTGTGGCAAAAATTGTAATTATTGCCGTATCACCCTGTACTACAAGTGCTCGTTTTAAACAAAATTAAATCAAATTGTAAATCAACTTATCAACCATCTACTGAATATTCATTTTCACTATTGCAAGTATACTTAAAACTTAAAATTTCTGATATTTCTGATACCTCTCCATTTGCGCACGAGACGGTGTTACATTGGTTGACGTCAGGCATTGTTACGTTACAGTTATAACACGTTAACGCTGTAATGTAAATATGATTTTGTAGCAATGTTATATATAATATTTCTAAAAATTTACTTTGAATTATTAACAGGTTTTCTTTTTTTTTGATAACAGTTGTTTTTATAGTTTCTATAGAATATCAAAATAACAGCATATACCTCGGATCAACCGGCCTGTTTCTAGTCTGTGTCAAGCTTCATGTGAAAGATAATGTACGATATCAAATGAATAAAATAGTTCGTAACTTTCAAATGATAACATATGTTGAGCTAAAGAATATTTCGACAAAGAAATAAAAATATTCAAAACAAAATGTTCATGAAAAATATATCAAGGCTATAGAGAACAAGGTGTCTTTACCACGTGACATCTTGTGATGTACGTAGGGTACGGAAGACGGTCCTCGTTTTATTTACTATTTACGAGAACTCTGTGTCACGTGGGTTGACTACCCTGCTTTGTTCACTTACGGCACAATTTGCAATATGCGGGACAAGCATTTTGAGCTAGCATCTGGTCGGTACAGAGGGCACTGTTCTGTTTGGCCATTGCTATACAGGCGGCACTGTCTAGATCCTGACATGAAGTTTGTGCTTCTACACCAAACACGATCATAGCAAACAACGGGACAACTGAAATATTCATCAGTCATCGTGAAAAGTGATAAAATGTTTTCATATATTTTGTTCTCGATTTAAAAAATCAAATATTAGAGAATAAATAAATACATTGTATTTAAAAAATTATCATCCAAATCCTGACATCCATTTATCATAATCATCATCATCATCATCATCATCATCATCATCATCATCATCATCATCATCATCGTCGTCGTCGTAGTCGTCGTCTTCTTCTTTATGATCATTAAAATCATTATCATTCTCACTATAACCATCACCTTCATCAAAATCACAATTATAATCTGCATCATCATCTTCATTATCGACTCTATCAAAATTTCGCGTTTTGATGATGATGATGATGTTCTGGTTATGAAGAAGAAGACGATGTTGTTGTTGTTTAAACATGTACCGATAATGGAACTGATAATGATGTACTGATGAAAAACAACAACTACAACAAAATATTAAAATACAAATCAAACAAAAGCATAGTTTACTTACATGTAAATACATAAAAAGACGCCATTGTTGTCAAAATGTTTAGCGTCAGTTGTGGAGTAGTACTATTTACATACACTATCTACATGTCGTGATAAGAAAGGTATTATAAGGTTCAAAAATACGAACAAGTTTTATCTACTTAAAGACTCTTTATGCCTAAAAAAATCCTTGACTTTTAATTGTTTTGAAATGTCAAACATGTGTTTGTTTGTTTGTTTCAATAAAGATGTTTTATAACTGAAGAAACAGCGATCAAGACGTGAAGTAATGTGGCACATGTAGTAAAGGGTCAACAAAGTAGTATTTTGACTTCCATACACAATACTAATATATATTCACTATATATATACTAATTGCCAAAAGAGCAAAGAAAGCATCAAATGTTTCAAGATTCTCAAAAAATATTTTCTGTCCTTTCATGTCAAAAATCCTCAATGGAGTCAATCTAAATTGAGTAGTCAAGATAATTTATCACAGACGGTACGGTACACATTATATCATTCACTGTTTTGTTATAATATATTTAAAGTAATGACATGGAGCACATTTCCTTGATTTTAAAGGCTTCGAATCTGGTTTGTTTCTAAATATCACCAGTGCACAAACAGATTATAAATGTGAGTGGCGGCCAAGTGGTTAATGTGCCTGACTCCCAACCCAGGGATGGGTTCGAGCCCCACTTTGGTCACGAGCATGTTTCTACATATTGCAGAACTAGTTAGTTCCAGGAAGCGGACTCGAACGTGATTAATATAAGTTGCAAGAACTTGTTTCACAATCAAGCTTAAATAAATACGTTCAATAATAATAATAATAATAATAATAATAAATTACAAACGCAAAAATCAGAACCAATAACATTTATTGTAGATAAAACAACATGGTATAGAGGAAAGTCAAACAAACAAACAAACATAAAAATACACATCGAATGTTTAACACCAGAAATTCAAACTTGTACATCGAGAAAAAAAACATTCGTAAACAAATTAAACAAATTGTCAAATATGAAAAAGTTCTAAATAATCATGTAATTAAAACATCTTTAACTATCACCTATTTTAGCTAATCTTTGAACGTGCGTCATAGTTTTTATATTAGCAAGTTTTTCTCGTCGCGCATAAACAATCTCGCTAAATGAATGCTTACATTTGGTATTTTGTTTTCTTTTCGTGTTGTCTTACATGTGTATTAAATTAGTAAGAATTCATACAAAAAAGGTTCAATTTAGTTCAGGAATTAATGTTACAAGTACATGTTTGGAAATTGAGGCGTAGAATGATACAAATAATATCACTCCCAAAAAAGAGACTGAGTGTAAAGCAAATATCGGTATTTTCATATATCAAAATTAACCATAATATATCTTTAAATGCATTGTACAAAATCTATTGAAGACAAGAATAAACAATACAAAAACTAAAGTAAACTGTAAAAATCACAAAACACATTGCACATTTTATCACCAACTCTTCAGCTACAAAACAACTGTGCACTTCGTAGAAGTAATAAAGTATCGGTTACTATACTAAAGCCAAATTTTATTTCATTATACAGCAAACCTGTGTTAAAGACCACTTCTGAATTAAGATCACCCTGTAAAAAGACCACTCTTTGACAACCTTTCATCGATTATAAAGACAAAAGTTACCTCAAAATAAAGCTCACTTGCATATAACGGCTATAGTTGAAACCTTTCTTTGATGGTCTTTGTTCACATGTTTCACTGTATATACAAACATCATATACCGGTAATTGCAAAAGTTTCTATTGCACGCTTTGAACAAAGAATTGAACGATATTTACATGATCAATCTACGAAAAAAAATACATACTAAAAAATAACAAAATTGTTATGACAAGAACTGACTGATTTCAACTAAACAAATATTAGTTTCGTCCTTTAAAAAACGTCATATCCATCACGGATATATATCATGGATTTATATTATGTGTCAATTAAAGACCCTGTTTTACTTATTCATTTTAATATTTCATTTACTTATTCATTTTTATGTTTCATTTACTTATTCATTTTTATGTTTCATTTACTTATTCATTTTTATATTTCATTTATTTATTAATTTTTTATGTTTCATTTACTTATTCATTCTTATATTTCATTTACTTATTCATTTTTATGTTTCATTTACTTATTCATTCTTATATTTCATTTACATATTCATTTTTATGTTTCATTTACTTATAATTCATTTTTATATTTCATTTACTTATTCATTTTTATGTTTCATTTACTTATTCATTTACATACGTCGTTTACATATTTTTTTTACATATCAATATTATATGCACCATTTACATAATAATTTTATATGCGTGATTAAAATATTCTTTGTATATGCGTCTTTGTATATGCGACATTTCTTATTCATTTTTATGCGTCAATTATTATTCATTTTCATGCATCATTTACATATTCCTTTATATAATAATTTTTATACGTCATTTTCATATTCATTTTCATGCGTCATTTACAAACGTCAAGAAAGAGGAGAGAGAAAAAACGGAAATATCAACACAATACATCCGGGCATCCGGACGCATGAACAGACAGACCCAGATCTATAATATGATCACGACAAAACCAACATAGTGCGTTTGCGACCAGCATGGATCCAGACCACCCTACGCATCCGCGCAGTCTGATCAGTTTCTCTACTTGTTATAGGGTTTGTAAGCGAACAGCATGGATCCTGATCAGACTGCGCGGATTCGCAGGCTGGTCTGGATCCATGCTGGTTGCAAACGCATTACGTTGGTTTTGTCGTGACGCGGCTCATATAATTTTTTCATTTCAATGAAACGTCTACTGTCAAACTTCTCACTATCAGTTTCTGAAGAAATATCGAATAGTTCCGTTTGGGAAAAGATTTAATTAGTTAGACAGGATTGTGTAGCATAGTCCACGTAGATATATGTAGCATTGTCCATGTGACACAGTTATGTGATAACGTGTAAACCAGTATTGTAAGTTAATAAGGTACTGTATTTTCTTAAGTCGTTTAATGTTTAGAGGCTGCAGCTGACCCACCCACTGAAAGTGCGAGGACAAATGTAAAGTTCATTATGATAGTGGTGAGGAGGAAAGCGTAGAAGCAGAATTTGTCAAACACAACTGCAATGAATTTCCATGTAATTTCTCTTTCTTCTGCATCTTTCAAATCTTTTAAGACCTTTTCAAGGGCATGTGTGACGTCCTTTTCATCATTCTTTTGTACATTCTTCTTTTCGAATCTTTTATTTGCAATATCGGGCTTGAAAGATTTGACAGTTATGCGTTTTGGTTTATGTGTCTCCACCTCACGTGCTCCGATTGTGGTCATTTGCCAACATAACAGCCTCGCCATGAACTGTCCAAAGGCGAACATCTTCGTGCCCCTAACTGGTGCGCCTTCTCTGTGTGCGATGTGCAAGACAACAACTGTTGAAAGAATACCGCAAGCAGCCACTATGAGAACCAAACCGAGCCATAACGCTGAAATAATTGAATACGTTGTATTTCAATATCTAATGACAGTAGGTTTCATCATTATCAATACATGTTACATATATAAAAACGTTATTAAAGTTATTGTTGAAGATTACATATATAAATACACATTTATTTTTTTTAAATAGAAATTGTTACTTTTTAAAGTTTGTTCGGGCGAATTTTTCTTTAATCCGCCCGGATTTATCAAGTCCGAGTGGACTTACCGAAATTTCCATTGGATTTTTTACCAACATTATCATTTATTCCAACGGGAATTTCGTTTTCTTTCAAAAACCTTTAAAAGTAAAAGAAAAATTTCAATAATTTGCCTTTTGGTGACTTTCTGAATAATTTTGAAGAACTAAGCATGAATTCAAATCCCAATTACATGATACAAATATATTTTGTAACCTTAGTGTTCTTGTAGAAACAAACATAAGTAGTTTCTTTCCTAATTGTTTCTAGAATTTTTATAAAGAGTTGCTCACTTATGTTGTCCATTTTGTTGTCCATTTAATTTTATTTGTAAGCAAAAAATTATAATTTTGGAAAGCCGAGGTATGCATTTTTGTACGAACAATTCAATTCGGGCTGGTTAAGTCAAACGAATATTTACCTAGAACTGAAACAGTAATCGAGGTTGGAGGAACTACGATAGTCAACAGCAGAAGAAGGGCCAGGAACTCTGTAAGAATGTAGGTGATTTTCTCCCCAGAATCAAGGGGAACCAGGAATACCAGCACGACAAAGAATGACGTCATAACAATCGGCATGACCACGTTTAGATTGTAAAATCCAGTTCTTCGCTCTGTAAAATTGAAGATTTTATAATAATATATTAGTTACATAGTGAACTGTCATATTTGTATGTCAAATAACATGAATATTGTTTCTTTTATTGGAGGCCCCGGCAAACATTTCTAATCAGGCATTCTTTACAATAAATGAACATTTTCATTTTTCTAAGAATAACAAAACAAGCTTTTCCAGTTGCGTATTTAAATATTAACCTTAAAACAACATATATACGTATCTCCATTATGCTTTTAAAACACCATTATAATCTATGACTATTTGTAAATAGAATATATTAAATTTGGGAATATTATCAATGCGTTAATTTGACAAAGGTTCATCGGGGAAAGTATTTGTTTTGATAAGATGTCGTTTTTATAGATCGTGCGAGGGGAAGGAAATTCAAAACTATTCTAATATATGGAAAGATCAATCGAAACGTTGCAAAGGTAAAAATGCAAACTAGAATTTATTCAGACTGCGAGTCTGTACATGATAGATAATGTGCAACATCTCTCACCCTCCATCAACAACGGTTTATGCAGTATTCAATTGTCAACACAATAGCGTATTGGAACCAATGAACCCTTTTGACCATGAACTATAACAGCATTGACACGACGTACGGACAAAATGTTGATATTAAATGCAGATCATGGTCCAACATGGTATTTTCGAAATCGTGATCATTGGTTAGACTTATTTATTATTATACTTTAGCTTAATTAATTGCTTCAGTTTGGCGTTGTCAGCTTAAGAGATGGACAAATCCATTTAAGAAATTAAGGGTAAGGATTAAGAAACAATAAAGAGATAACAAACGTAGTGCAATCCAGAAGTTGAGTTGAGGATAGACTCTAAGTGTTCCGTCTGGTAAATGCTCGGTCAGATTTCTGTCTTCAATCTCCGTGAATAAAACCTTCCATTCTCCGTGCTCTCTGAAAACAGGGATGAAAAATCAATTTATGTTAAAAGTTCAAAATAATTTTTTTTCAAAGGGTGTATTTTGTATAATTTAATTTGTTCTTTCATAATCCACCAATAATTTTGATTTCTAAAAGAAAAAAAGTAGAGGATATTAGTTTTTGAGTGAAACAATTTTTCTTTTTTTATTAAATGTCTTATAATATAGTAACAGCAATAATTATTTTCCACTGTTATCATTGAAAAGCGAGAACAAAAAACACAAGTTAAGAGGCTGACGTATGACGTTCAACGGCTACTTGGACGCTTCGCAAACAAACAAGTAATACAAGTTTGTATGTAACTTTGAACAATATTAAATTTTAAAAAATAATGCTATTTGAATCGAGAAATATGCCATTTAGAATAAAACGCAAAAATTACATTTTATGAAAATTTACAAATTTAAGGAATAACAAATGTTAAAAACGTATGCCAAAAATATTTTGGCATAAATAGATATACACCATCATTATTAATACTTACTTGAAATATCTTCATATTTACTGAAAATATCTTGACGTTCGTACGCTCTGGAAATATCTTCATAGTTATTGAAAATATATTCGTACTTACTGGAAATATCTTCAAACTAGTTACTGGAAACTTATTCATACTTACTGAAAATAAAGTTATACTTACAGGAAAAAATCATCGTACTTACTGAAAATCCTCAAGGTTGATTTCTTCATAAAGATGATCCAGTATGACTTCATCTATTGTATATGACCAGCTTAACAATTCTACAGCACACTTCTGAGTGTCATACGGGTAAAATGTTATGTCGATCTAGTGAAAAAAACCATTTCAAAATTTAACTTCCTATGTGAGTTGTGAATTTTCGCGCCATAATCAGTAATTGTTTGAGTTACATGAAGTCAATAACATTTCATAGCACTTGCGTTTTATTGTTGTAAGTTCCAACCACGCTATCAACGTTGTTTTCAGAACAAACTATAAAAAAACAACGAAAAAACAACAATATAATGAAATCATTATGTTTCAGACACCTTTTTATCTGTTGGTTTTAAAATGATATTATAAAGATATAAAATTGTTATTATAAAGATATAAGACTATTATAAAATGTTTTCTTTTGTTATAACGTTTTTGTCCTACGCATAATGTGCACTTCCGTTTTTTTTTTCTTTGGAAGTATCGTATTGTAAAAAAGTCTATTAACGGGAAGTTTGTGACGTCTTCCTAGTGATCGGGCACTGTAACCATTGGATCACGTGTCTCAACCCATCAAATACTAAATCTAATTTGTAGGAACAAGGTCAAATTTATTGAACCACTTTATTTATTCAATAATATAAAAAATACACTACAAGTACGGGTAGTTTTGATGGTATTTGATATCAATAATTTTGATTTCATAAAAATTATTTTCAACAATATGTGTTCACCAACCTCACAATGTGTCACAAATAGCCTAGGTGGTTCCCAATCTACAATGCCGTCATATCGTAAACGCAGAAGTAGAGCCTGACTTTCTATAATTTCCAGATCCTGAAGTCTGCATTATGTAATTTCAAATGTTATTTTTTGCTGAAGATTGCTCAATTGTGATAAATTATTTAATGACTTGGAACAAGCAACATTTCAGTATTTTGAATTTTTCTTTTATCATTCAACCAGTAGTGTAACATACAGGAGTTCATTATGACATCCAAGGTTTTTTTTATATCAAACTACGGACATTTCTTATATATTTCGAACAGCAATATTGTGCAATAAGAACAAAATATTTTGGCCTGCCCATTAAGTTATCTGTACAGCCAAATGATTCTTGGTTTAAAAGAACTTTAGTAAAATTAATGTCTTAAGATCATGTTTGGCAAAGTTTTCTAAGAGTTTCGTTAGTTTAAGCTTTTTTGAGCCCGTTTTGTCCGTAAAGTACGGACATATATATATATTCAACAAGAAACTAAACGGTTCCAGCGTTATTTAATACACATGTAGAAGATCTCTTAAACATCATTAATGGAAAAAAGGAGAAAAACTTACGCATTATCAATGATAAGTTCTGGTTTCCAGATATTCTCCGGCTTAAAGAAGATATATTTCAGATCATTGTGCTCCGTCTGATTCCACATTATACGAGTGTCCTCCCATTCCTGACATAATAATCATTTGGCTTTTATACAATGTCACAGCTCAAAAAATATTTGTAATAGGTAAGTAAAACCTACCGATTACGGTGAAGCAGAGTAAATCAAAGTTGCAGTTACTCATAATATGGACATTGTTACAGAAATCGTGATGATTAATTGGAATAATTTTTAATTACATTTCAGCGATTCATTGGCTGAAAATGTAGGTTATGATTTAATCGTTATTTCGAATTGTTCGATTGTTTCTTGAGTGTTTAACAATAAAATCGTTTCAACATACAAAACAAATTCATACTGTTAATTGTTCAGCCGTTAAAGTAAATCACATAATTAGCGAAAGGCTTGATATAATTTACAAATAGTTAATGGTCATTTAAATCAGATACTTATTTACTTACTCATATATGAATTTAATCCTCAATTAAAGTTATCATCTTTAACTATATAATTCCAACGATTTACTCTTTATTACTCCTAATCTTTCTAAATACAGTAATTTATAGTTAAGTTGTCTTCAGCGGAAACCCTAAATTCTCTAGAAAAATGTGTTTTCTTCTTCTTTTTTATGAAAGTGCAAGAGAACAGAGATTTCATTTTAAAGGTAACCACCGATTATTGCGCGCATACGACCACTGGTAAATGCTCTTTTCGAATGACTTAATTGTTCATTTTGGTAAGTGTAACGACGGTGCAACTTGCAACGCTCTGACCTCTAGTTTAACATTGATATTACTGAATCAATAGCGAGCAATAATTGTTGTAAGGAATATGTGCCATTTTCTACTCTTTTTTAATCAACCATTTATAATATAAAACGCTTTTTAAGCACTTAAATAGTAAATAAAAAAAGGCATAGATATTACATATTCTTTTTTGTTTTGAATGTTGAAGAAAGAAAGGGCGTGAGCAAGATACATTAATTGGTATGAAAAAAAATAATTAAAATTGTCTACTTACAAAAGTCATCCAGCCTGCCAAAGTAAGTTTTTGTTCTCTCAAATTCTGTAAATACATAATATTATTTAATATATTAGCTAACTGGTGACAATTAAAGTGTATAAAGTTATATATTCGCTGTCCGTGGATTGTAAAATTATTGTTTATATTGTGAGAATGAAATAAAAAAAAAACAGTGTATTTACTGACAGCGAGGTGGCCTTTCCTAACCTAATTAAATTGTAGCGGAATATTTTTATTCTGATTAGATACAATATTCATGTAGAGTACATTACATAGACTTTCTATGCTACAAACAATGTATTCGTATATGTGTGTATATTTGTTATATTGCTCTTTTTTTGTTACAAAAAATGTTGTCAAACGTTTTGTTGAATAGAAGTAATGCCATAATAGAGAAAAATATTGGTAACATTCGCGTGATGGGAATTTTACGACAATAAGTAGGACAATCTACTACAAAATAAAAACTATAATCAATGGAGTTAAACTATCCTTCTAGTAAATGCTGAATACCTTGTTACATAAATATTACATTGTATAGCTTAAAGAGATGTTTTTGTTACAAAGTTAAGACATATACATGTTAATTGTCCGTTGATGTCATAGAGAGAAATAATAGATCCCTAAAGAACGCACAAAACGACAACATTGGAAATGTTGCAGGCTCGGTTTAATAAAGCCTGTTCTTGGACGGTATTGGAAAGTGCAAGTAACCGTCCACGCCCCCTAGCACCGGCTTAAGCAGTATTCAAAATTAAACATGGAATTTAAATCTTTGGTCAAATAGTTTCTTTAGAGAAATTTTCTTAAAAAATATCAACGATCCAATAATGTTTATAAAGCTAGTAGTGAAGCTTTATGCCAATTAAATGCTGAATTTTCATATTTTTATGCAAGCCACACATGTGTGTCTATTCCAACTTACCAGCTCATCAATGGCAAATATGTTAAGCCCCGCTTTAATGTGTGTCAGGGTTTCAGGTCGTGATACAGGGTCGTATGATGCATTGTTGATTATACTTCGTCTTATGTCCGTCTCTGTTGCTGGGCTATAAGCTGCATTGACACCTGCAAAAATTGTTAATAATTTATCTATTTGCAACACCAACAATCTAGTTAAGATTTATACTGCCTCTTAGCTCGGTTTTATTCCTTAAACTTATGCACAGTGGTTAGTTTCGAACCCGTGTCCTGCACTTTAACTAGTATTAACATGACGCTATGGTCGTGGTTATGACATCATGTCTAAAAGCACGGTTCTTTAGCAGTCTATGCGAAAGTCAATTTTTTTTTCAGGCCACAAGGACCGAGACCCTTAGGTTTATTTCCGGCCCGGATGATATTTTTCCGGCCCAGACATTTCAAGCATTATGTTATATTAACACGGTTGAATGCAAAAATGATTGTCTTTCTTTAAATTAGTGAGACCATCCATATAGAAACATAATTAGATGCTGACCAATTGAAATAACTTAAGCAGGGTGCTCACTAGGATTTTCAAAGGAGGAGTCCTTGGACTCCCAAGCACAGAAAAGTAGGAGCACAGAGCACTTTGAATATGTTAAGCCATCTTTACTGCACTTATGCAGTTGACGAATATGATGTATATTAGTGGAGTAAGCTAGGTTTTGAAAAGTTGGAGTTTGAACAGAGAAAAAGCTTATTCAGGAAAATGGTAGTATGTCCCAAATGGAATACACTGTACCATAAAAGTGATTGAAAAGATTTGAAATATAATCTAAAAAACCCTACATCATTAGACCATTATGCTGTTTTCTTCCAGATTCACTCCACACACCCCCCTCCCATAAGAAAATATTCATTGTATGTGACAAACACATACTGGTTAAATACCTCCATCTCAACTTATGTGAACAATATCTTTAGTAATTTTAATTCTTAAACTACATTTAAGTGTTATTACACACATTTTAACAAAACAAAGTTTCCGTTTGGTTACGATGTTTTTAATTATAAAAAAGCGGCATCGCGAAAATATGTGACAATTGAAAATTTGTCTGTTTCCTGCAGAAACATTCACAATTCTACTCGTTGTTGATTTTGATTATATTAGATTAAATATTTTTTGATTATTTTAAGATTGTTACTAATCGGCTATTTCAACAAGCATCATAAAACAAAATTTTCAAATCTGTAATTTACGGCAAAATTTACCGTTGTTGATGAAACTTTTTGAAGACAGAGTTGACTGGTATTTATTTGACATGTACAAAATAGATCTAAGGTTGGTCAATATCTTCTTTAATAAATTCTTTGCATCACCGGGAACTTATCAATCAGGTCATTGATATTTTTAACTTTTTGAAATTTTATTCGGACATGAGGACTGACAGAAAGGAAATTTTCTCGGACCGCACGAGTTTTATTCAGCCAGGACCGAGGACCGACAGACTTTCGCACAGACTGTCTTTAGTTAAACAACATAAACCCGGCTGCTTCGAAAATGGTATAATAAATGAATTAACGTTTCTGCCCAGCAAAGAGGCTTGGGTTAAGCATGCAAGCAACCGTTTATATACGACCATGTAAATTTATGTCAAAAAATCTTTATAACGAATTTATAATACAATAGACTTTCTTTATTTGAGAACAACATGAAATAACTTCATAAATTGACAGCATTCGTGTATTTATATAAACGCCACGATTATCCAATGAAAAGCGGCGTTACAAACGTGCAGTATAATAAAGCAGATAAAACAAAACATTATTATTTCATTATTTCAATGTCAATACTGAATCAATTAAAATTTATCAAAATTTTGCGTTTTTCTTCTCAAGAAATATTTAATAGATATCTAATGTAAATAAGTGCAAACAATTTGTTTTTATTATTTCATCAATATATAGAATACGTGTGGAAAATGTGCCCATTGCAGACCAATCCACTTTAATGAAATCATTTATTTAATAATATTTTATTACATCTTAACGTTATGTGAACTTTTAGATATACTTGCTCTCTGCTTTGTTGATTAATCAAAATACCAATATGTTGTGCATTTGTGTGCGTGTACCTGTTGCTTTTGTTTTGCAGTTTTGTTGTTGTTGTTGTTGTTTTTTCTGTTTGTTTTTTTGTTTGGGGTGGGGTGGGGGTTGCTTCGCACCAACATAAGAGAGTTTCATGGCGACTTCTCGGCTTCACTTGTGTAGGACGATCTTTTTATATTCACAATATTTAACAAAAGTGATTTTTTGTCATTTTGTAAAATCACTTTTTAAAATACACTGTAACTGTCAAACAGAGATTAGCACTAATTGTTCCTTCAGCTATATTCATATCTTTGATGTTCCAGGAAATTTCGCCATTCAAGTCTAAACAAACAATTCCATTTTCTGAGTAAATGCATAAAAGTTTTCAAGTGTTAGGCGTCATATTGATTCGTTTTGAATTTACCCGACTGCTACAATTATTCTTTTTTTGTGATTTAAAACTTAAAATGAAAGTTTCGCAAATCATATCCTGACAAATGTTGTCTTAGTAAATACATATGAATGAATTAGGCTTTAAATACTGCAAATAATGATAATAAAAGGAAATAATAATAAAAAAGGATATTCAAGTTTATTTATATATGTACAGTATTTATTTTTATTGAGTTGGTGGTATTCTATGGCAATTTTTATTTCACAAGATGAAAATAAATCCTGTATTCATAGAAGACTTGAATTTACTATTTTTTATATACAATTTCTCTTTTTTGACCTTAAATTTCTTGAGACTTCTCCTTTATTTTTGTGCATTAGCAGAAAGAAGTAGAAAGTAGTCCGGCAAGTCACCAGTTTAAAATACGGAAAACATGTTTTTCACTGCAATGAAAAATAATTTTCTACAGTGAAAATACGGAAAAAAAACGCATTTTGTTTCATCAATATTTCTCAATATTTCGTTTATAAATAATAATAATAATGATAATAAAAGAGAAAAAAAGAACATTATGCGCGTATCAAACCATTAGTTTCCACAAACAAAGTAACTGTTATGTAAAGAATAAATATTTGATATATTGTTTGATTAAATATTATTATCAGCAGGTGATTATATATGTGTCATGGAACGACATTGTTAACAAAGATCAAAGACTGCCATAATTAGAATGATCAGTTGTAAGTCATGTGAATTGCGCGAGCTACATAATAAATATTGAACTATTTGTTGTTTATATTGTTCTTAAAATAAAAATGTCTCTTTGAAAACGTGCAAAGTTTTAACAATCAGAAATGGACATAAATAACGTCACTGTTTGCTTTGGATCTTGCTAAACACTTGAATAGAGTGCCTAAGAAATTTTTATTTTTCATTCTTAGTACAGCTAAACTTGATATTTATAAAGTTTAAATGATGTTAGATGATAATCATCTGATTGAAGAAAAAAGCGCTGAATTTACAAATATTTGGCATTATTAAGTGACGACCATTATTCATGTCAAAGGGCCCCAGATGTCGTGGGTTCAAGCTAGAGGATTGTCCCAGAAAGATTCAGTTAAAAAAATAGATAAGTATTGTTATGCTGCGTGTCGGCCTTTCATCTACAGTAGGGTGAACGTTTCGGTTGTCAAAAATAGCGTTTTTCGTGCGTCCGTTTTTCGTGTAACGTGCGTGCGTATAGCGTGCAACGTGCGTTTGCTGAAACGCTTTCTCAAGCGTGTATCGTTTTCAAGCGTGTAACGTTTTTCGTTTTCCGTGTATCGTTTTTCGTTTATCGTGCGTCTGAAAGCGTGCGTTTCTTATTTAGCGTGCGTCTGCGTTCGTCTAAGTACCGTGTTTTGCGTCTGTTACTATTCAGAAGTAAAAGAATATCTTAGATAGATATATTATGTAAATTTCTTGTTTCTTAAACATGTAAGAGATGTTCTGTGTCCCTGTCAAAGAATAGAAATATTATATAAAGAAGTATTATTGTGATGTTTACATTTAAGTTTTAAAGTTTGTGACCTCGCGGTGAATACTGGTCAGATTTCTACATGCTTTACGCCGAAGATTAATTAGTTTTAATCCTAGTTTACATACGCATATAAGATTTAGTTACTAATTAATTGCAACATTTTTGATATTAAATTCAGCAAACACGTGTTTATATGCGTACCAATATATATTAGATATGAAGTTCGTCAGACATCAAATGATGGTAATCAGACTCGCACCCCACCCCCTTTACAAGTTCATCTTCTGACTTTTCATCAAAGACTTCCGAACCCAATCCGAATCCTATTTAGGGTGATAATTATTTTAGACAGTTCCTCCCTATTTTTCTTGACAGATTTATATTGATATGTAACAGCCTGGCAGAGACTCGAACCCCTGACACTCGGAATACCATTCCGCGGCTCTTGAGTTCCTCCGAGCTATTCGGCCGCTTACACGTTTTACTTGTTAAAATACTGAATCGTTATAAACCTACTGTGTATGCAAATATTTCTTCGAATTTCCCAGGGTTACTTAATTAGCATTGTGATTTAATTTCTACCTGGGCTATACAAATGTTATATCAGTCACAGGCTGAGAAAAAAAGTGAATCCTGACATGGACTCGAACCCGTGACCCTCTAAATACCGTACCGCGGCTGTACCGACATTTGTTAATAGTTTCATTATTTGTACATGTATAGTGAACATTTTACTAATCATACATTGTACTATTTCTATATTTTTGTACAAATAAAAATTGCTATATTTTTTCTAGATAAATTCTATGGTGGCTAAAATATACCATGATGTACTTTTTAGACATGTAATCACAACAGACAGGCTAAGCCACCCTTTACAAAATTCCCCTATCTGTCAGCTCATTATCAAAGCATAGACTACTATTTTTGTATGTGGCCTGGGCTTTTAAAGCCCTTTATTAAATTGTTTCAAGATCTGTCTGACAGTCATATTGATGTATTGTTATTACTTGTGATATTTAATAAATATATGTTTTGTTAAATAATGATACCTTGATTAGGGATTTCTATGAATTTCAACCAGTCCAATCAAACAAAGAGAATACAATGATATAGCAATATTCCTATTATGTACAATAAAAACAGTTACAATTATTATTTTAGCAATCTTAATAAAATTGTCAATCCTTGTTTCCTGATCCCGTTCAGTGTTTACATGTTAAAAGTTAAATGAGCCGCGTCACGACAAAACCAACATAGTGGTATGGCGACCAGCATGGATCCAGACCAGCCTGCATATCCGTGCAGTCTGATCAGGATCCATGCTGTTCACTTACAAACTGTATATCAAGTAGAGACACTGTTAGCGAACAGATGCGCAGGCTGGTCTGGATCAATGCTGGTCCCAAACCTATTATGTTGGTTTTATCGTGACCCGGCTCAAATATATCTTAATCTTATATGAGGTCCATATTATAACCCACTTTGATAAACATATATAGCTTTTTTTGATTTTTATTCTGTATATTATCTAAAATCCTTTTAAAGATTTATCAATCCGTAATCATTACTTAACATAATACCCCTTTAAGATACCCGAGATGAGCCTGTGTCGCCCTTTGCTAACTTAAAAGTATATAACCTATCCATATATAACCATATAATTCTTTGAAGATTTTTCTCAGCTAGGTATGCTGTAGTCCCAAGTCACTTGTTTAACTTCCCTCAAGTAAGTTATAACCTCAAAACTGATAAAATTTTAACTATAATATACCTAAATATCACCTATGTATTTATTTAAATTTACAAAAACCCATTTTGCATACTTATATCTTTTGGGACATGTACAATTTCAATTGATTGTAATTTTAATTTTCCTACAATATCAATTTTATGCTTCATAGGTAGGTCAGTTCATTAAAAAGAGCTTAATACAAGATCCCTATGAAAAGTAATGTAATTGATAACTCAATCCAAATAAACTTTATTAATTAAAAGCTTTAATTAGATGACTTAAAAAAGAAGATTTCAATATTATTGTCCATGAAAAATATAAATGTTATAGTAAATTCCATGTGGACCCCAACTATTAAAGAAAGCAGTGCCACATAAAATGTTGATACACCGGGTAATTTTACCTTAAACTTAACCTCTTAGGAAATGATACAGAATTTTTTATATAACATAAATCTTTTATATTAATATACAAACATATTTAATTGACTAAAATAAGGTAGTCCTAACAAATTTCATTTCAAAATATGAGAATTATGGCAAATCTCCTAAGATGCCTAAATGTCCAAGATAATGCACTAAATCACTACAAAATATGAAAATTTTACCTAATTATAAGAGCCTTGGAATTTAAACAAAGCTATAAGAGGAACATTAATCTATCATATTAATTAACAAACGTATCTAATTGACTAAAATAAGGAAGTCCCACCAAATTTCATTACAAAATATAAGAGTTATTGCAAATTTCCTGAGATACTTTACTGTCTTAAAGCCTCGGTCTCACTTACTCCCGGCAGAGCCCAGGACCATCCGGGTAAGTTACCGGGATGATCCGGGACGATCCGGGATGAAATTATTGTTGCGGTCACACTTACCACGGCAGCACTACGGTAGTTCCCTACTAACCACCCAGGATGCGCTCCGGATCATCCAGGCAGAGCCCAGGTGAAGCTACGGTTCATGCCGGTGCTTCCTCGGTCGTTCCCGGATGACGCCGGAAGAGCCCCGGTTGACCCAGGCAGAGCCCCGGTCGATCCAGGCAGAGCCCCGGCAGAGCCCAGGACGATCCAGGAAGAGCCCCGGTAGAACCCCGGTGGATTGAAAACGCCTGAAAATGATAACTTTGATAAATAATTTTTATTTAATTTAATATCTATTGTTCCAGAATAGTAATTCATGATGATTTTCTGAAAAATCCTTATGCAATACTGGATAGAAGGGAAATGGGAAGGCTTTTAATACAAACAAGTTCAATCATCACAAATTGTCCTTATTTTTTTGAAATGATCCGGGCTTTGCCGGGGCTCTGCCGGTATCAACCCTAGCTCTACCTTTATCCTCCAGGGCTCTGCCTGTAGTTACCTGGGCTCTGCCGGCATATACCAGGGCTCTACCGTAGCTCTATCGTAGCTCTACCGGCTATATCATACCCCGGATCATCCCCGGTTTGTGCCGGCAGAGCTACGGTGCTTTCCCGGTATAACCACGGTCGTTCCCGGCAGAGCTAAGGATGATGCCGGCAAAGCTATACCTTCCCGGATCATCCCGGACCACCCCGGTGATATTAAATATTTTATTCCATCCGGGGTCGAATGCCGGATGTTCCCGGATCATCCAGGACGTTGCCGGCAGAGTTACGGATGTACCCCGGTTTTTCCCGGTCGTTCCCGGATCACCCTGGACGTCTACCAGGGCTCTGCCCGGGCTCTGCCGGGATGTAAGTGAGACTGTAGCTTAAGATAGAACACTTAAATTCACTACAAAATGGGGATTTTTACCTTATTATAACAGCCTAGGACATGAAACAGAATTATAAGTGCAACATAAATCTATTATATTAATTAACAAGCATATCTAATTGATTAAAGTAAGAATATCTCAATAAATTACATTGAATATTAAAAAAATTATGGCTTATTTCCTATTATGTATAACTATACAAGCTTACACACTAATTCATTAAAAATGGGAGTAATATTACCTGATTATAACCTCATGGTAAATGAATCAAAGTTAGTTTAGCAACATAGTATTATTATATTAAGTAATACCTACATCAAATTGACTTATATAAGAAAATCCCAAAAAATTTCATTGAAAATTAAGAAATAATGGCTAACTTTCTATAATGCCTTATTAATAACTTTACCACACTAAATCATTGAAAATTTGGGTAAGTTTACCTAGTTATAACCTTCTGGTCAAGTAAAGCCAAATAATGCTATACTATCAAGTACAACTACATCTAATTGACTAAAATAAGAAAACCCTATTGAATTATATTGACAATGAAGAAAGATAGGGTATATTTTCTATGTTGCCTATTTGTTCAAGCAAATACATTACATCTTTAAAAATGGGGGTAATTTTACCTTATTATACCTCCTAGGAAATGAAACTAAGTTAGTAAGGCAACATATTACTATAATATTGAGTAACAATTACATCTGTTTGATTGATATGGAAAAAAATCCTTCAAATTTCATTAAAAAATAAAAAAAGGTATGGCAAATGTCCTATAATGCAGACACTGAGGTGTTCAGATCCAATATCAGTAAGGATGTGTTCCCTTCCCTGTCAGGGGACCATTACTGGCATGGTATATGGAATCACAAAAAGGATACTGCAGTGTTTTCTTCTTTATCTAACTACTACCCTAAAACGGTACTGTTCCCAATAGAAAATAGACATTGAAATTCCCAATTTCCAATGTTTAAATTCCCAAAATGGCTGTTCAAAATAACCACAAGGCCAAGTGATTTCTCTGAAATCATTTAAATTCAACATATTCACATGAATCACCACTCAAAAGTTCTCCCTGGACAGTGGAAGCTGTTAGCTATCTATATTCATGATGACTAATCTTATTTCTAGCTGAAAAATGCTTAAAAAAAATCCCAATTTCAGTCAAAATAATGCATTTTTTCCCAATCAGTCTGGTACCGGCACCATTCCCAAAGTAGAGGAAAAAAACACTGTACTGTAGAAAACTGATTTTTTCATTTCTACAGCTAAGAACTGTTCACTATTGAGGGGAGGAGTATGCAAGCGGACTGATAGCTTAGCCGGTAGTCAGCTTCGACACTGTATTCAAGGGGTCCCGGGCTCAAGTCCCAGTCAGGCTGCATATTTAAAGTGTGACTTTACACAATGTTTGTATAACGCTAATGACCTCATGTCAATTATATGCACAGATGTGCAATACCATATTTACGGAGTGGCAAAATTGGCACCAGTGTGTGATAAAGCATTATATTATCACACACCAGTGCGGATTTTGCGACTCCGTAAATATGGTATTGTACGGCCGTGCATATATTTTGATGTGACGTCATTAGCGTTATACAAACATAGTGTAAAGACGTGCTAAATGTTAGCGTTAAACTATAGGCGCGTCATAGAAAAATGACTCTGATTTCACTTTAAACGGTCTTTATTTTTAGTATGTGTTAAATAGAATATTATATTAAATTTGTGTATGTTCATTACTGAATTTATTGCACTCATTGAATAAAGTAAATCATGTAAATATTATGCTCACCAGAGGCCGCATAATATAATTTTATTCAACTTGTGCAATAAATTCAGCGTTGAACTTACACTCATTCAATATCCTCTTTTTAATATATATTAAGCGCACGTCAATAAATTTCAATTTTAATTGATATGAAAATATTTTCTGTTGCGCTGTCTTTGTATACTGGTCGGAGACCATCAACCGGACACTTTTGGAACATTTGCCAGTACAGAGTTCATAATTTTTAACCTAGAGACCAAAAAAATTGACACAGTTCAGCTAGGTTCTTCTCCTAACTAACAAACTAGTTTGTTTATTTCTGATTGTATTGACACTTACATCTGAGGCTCGACAAGGAGGGTATCAAAATTACCTAAATTGTCAACACTACAGTACCATGTGTCCGGACAGCTATGTGCATGATATGATTTAATTCAGATAAAAGCTTGGGTGTTTTGATTTTTGATTTGTAACATGATATATACAGTATGTCAGCAACAAATGCTGAACTTTTGGATATTCTATTATTCACTCTGCGAATGATTATAGCTGGTATATGAGGTCAGGCATTGCTTTCTTTACCCCCGAATTTCAACGTCAACATTCTTGAAATATAAATTAAAATATTACCATTTACGGAGGTTGAAATACATTTATTTACTTAATTTTAAAAGAAACATGCACTTATTGTTGATAAAAAGTGACTGACAACCACCGAACAAAGAAAATACTAAATTAAGCATTTTCGGGGCCGTCCGGATTCAGTGGTTGTCCGGTTTTTGTGGTCCCCAACCAGTATCCAATAACTTTACATCACAACCGGTTTCCTTATTTTCCTCATTTTTTTCCTCTCGACTACTGTTTCAGACCTAAATTAAAATTGCGTTCTTAATATTTATATTTATTATATATTTAGAAATGAAATATTGAGAAATATTGATGAAATAAAATGCATATTTTCATTTTCCGTATTTTCACTGTAAAAATTTATTTTTCACTGCAGTGAAACATATTTTCCGTATTTTCACTGGTGTCTTGCCGGACTACTTTCTTTTAAATTCTGCCAGTACACAAAATTTAAGGGAAAGTCTTTCAAATTTTAATGTCAAAAAAGAGGAAAATGTATATAATAAACAGAAAATTCAAGTTTTTTCTATAAATACATGATTTTTTTTCATCTTGTGGCATGAAAATTAACATATTTCACTCGTGGCTACCGCCACTCATGAAATATTTATTTTCATACCACTCGATGAAAATAAATCATGTATTTATAGACAAAACTTGAATATCCTCTATATACTCATATATTGTAATGCCCTAGAAATTTTACCTTTTTTTGTGATTTCACTGGATTTCAGCTGTTCAGTAGACTGTTTATTTCTACTTTCACTTTCGTTTTGAGAAGATTTTACTGGCGACAAGACAAGATAAATCATGCGGTGTCCTAATGAAACATACAGGACATCAACTTAAATCTACGTATTGTGCCAGCAATTAAATCATTCCTGATTCTGGAAGCTTTTCCCTTAATGTTATCCATTTCCCTTAATGTTTTCCGTGGTAGAATCCTGTGTTTTTAATCTGTTTTCGTGACTTCTGTCAAAATAGTTTATTCCTTTATTTTACACTCAAGATTATATAGTTCGATTGTTTATGATGCAGCCTCACTTAAAATATAGATATGCCTCATAAATCCATCTGAATTTAATTGTTAGCACTGTATATTTATAAAAATTTGCAATGCATAATTCAATGTCGGCCATGTTGGACTATTACGTAGAGATTACGTAGTGAATGCAAGGGATAGTTCTTTATTTGATTGCGCATAAAAAGGAACACGTTATCCTAACTATTTTACTTTCGATATTAGCGCACGATAGCTTATAAATATTTCTAAAAATCATTTGTTGAGGCTGTGACAAAAATTAATTTCGGTGCTAGGTTGAGTGCATTTCAGTTCTTACATAAACTCGTTTAAAATACATTTCTAGCTACCATACTGTACAGTACAGTATAGATCTATATGATAATCAAAATTTATCGCTATAAACGATCTACATGTAGCTAAAGTTGTTAAAAACCTAAAATGATTACGATGTTTTAATAAAGGTTTAGAAACGTTTTCATTTTGCGTGCGTTTTAGCGTGCGTATATCGTTTAGCGTATTTCGTTTAGCGTATATCGTTTTGCGTGCGTCTGCGTATTTCGTTTCGTTTTGCGTGCGTATAACGTGCGTTCGTATAGCGTGTAACGTGCGTTCGTATAGCGTGTAACGTGCGTTTTGCGTGTAAACTGACACGTTCACCCTACTGTACAAGCATGTTTTACAGGTATATCTAGGTTTACTATATTAGTTATATCATTAATGCAAACAAACCAGATTAGTTTTTCTTTTTTTCTTCTTTCTTTTCTTTCATTGCCGCGAGGGTTTAAACCCAGGGTAAGACGTTTGTATTGTTAGCAAAAAAAAAAAAAAAAAAAAACCAAAAAAAAAAAACAAAAAAAAAAAACAACGTTACACACAGTGGTTGGTTCCAGTTCCAGTGTTTTAATACGCATAGAGTTTCCAACAAATAAGAACTAAAATACATTTGTATAACCTAAAAATAATAAAGTTAATATTCAGATTGTAAAACGCTAGTACTTACAGCAATACATACAAAATTAGCAGTCTTTTGATACAAATAGATTTGTTTGATGAACCAACAGGGTTAGGACATATATAGTGATTTTTCAGCCTTACTGGTGAAGAAATACCTCGGGGTGCCTCTCCGTGCATTATTTCAGGCACGAGCGAGAACCTGAATTTAACCAACGACTTTCCGTAAATTAGCTGGAGTATTTTCAGATGATTATTATATGCACCTAACATGTAGCGTATTTGCGTACTATACCTCAATCATTCGCTTTTACAGTTTAATATCAATCAAAAAGGACATTTTAAAAGCACATTTCGTCTTGAGTCAGCAGATTTAGGACATTCCTTTAGGCCCCAAAGTTACTTATGATATACAACCATTTACTCTGTGATTATTGTAATATTATAGCAAGCTTAATTTTATCATGAATATACACCTTACGACATTTAACGGTAGTGTTGCGTCATTTAACGGTAAGACTTTAAAGGTTACAGTCGCGACATTTAACGGTAGTCAATTTTGCGACTGTTAGCGGCGATTCCGACATTGAGCGGCAATGGTGCGATATTTAGCGGCAATGGTGCGACAGTTAGCTGCAATAGCGACATATAGCGGCATTGCGACATATAACGGCGCCACACTAATCTTATTCATTTGTTTATTATTATAGGTCTCAAGCCAAATCGATGCTATGGTGTGTTTCTTTACAGTATTTAAGCATTAAAAAGATATTTAAGTTAAATAATATTTTATTGCTCTTTGAATACAACCTAAGAACTGTATTTTCATATAACAACAATTTAAACTTAGGGCAAAAGGGTTGAACAACATTAGCAACTGTATAAGAAAGCATGTCGCATAAGCAATTTCAAAGATAAAAGTTCATGAGTAAATGTAAAAATGACACGTGCGTTTGGTCAAATTACAGCATTGTTTCGTTTTATTTAAAGGCATATTATGCCTCAGAAATCTATATTTTTTATTAATTCTTAAGAAAGGTGAAACATGTGTTTAATAGTAATGGATTTAAAGCATTAAACAACCAACGAAAGTAGCGCTGAAAGTGCACTAGTGTGTGGTAAAGGTAGCAAAACGTATTGAAAGAAGCATTTTGACTTCCATGAAAAATACTTATTCAATATAAGTATACTAAGTGCTTACATACGGAATGCCGTTAGGGCCATCGCCTATGAATGGTTTGATCTGAAACGCGATACTCGACAGTACGATGATGAAAACGCGAAATCACGAAACTACGATGGTGAAAACGCGACAGTACGATGATGAAAACATGACAGTACGATAACGAAAACACAATAAATCGACAGTACGATGATGATAATAAGATAAACTATCGTGTTTTCATCATCGTACTTTCGCGTTTTCACCATCGTAATATCGTGATTTCGCGTTTTCATCATCGTACTGTCGTGTTTTCATCATCGTACTATCGCGTTTTCACCATCGTACTATCGCGTTTTCATCATCGTACTGTCGTGTTTTCATCATCGTACTATCGCGTTTTCACCATCGTACTGTCGTGTTTTCATTATCGTACTATCGCGTTTTCATCATCGTACTATCGCGTTTTCATCATCGTAGTATCGCGTTTTCACCATCGTAGTTTCGTGATTTCGCGTTTTCACCATCGTACTTTCGACTATCGCGTTTCAGATCAACACATTCATAGGCAATGGCCCTAACGGCATTCCGTACTTACAGGATGGCAGAAGCAAAAGATATTTCATCTAAAAAGAGTATTGTTTTTTTTAAACTGTAACAAAATACCAAACATAAAAAAGTTTTTGAGAAATAAAAATGGTGGCATTTCTGAGTCATAACGGGCTTTTAAAAATCTAACATTGTTTAGTGACTTAAAACAATAAATATCAAAGCTGGAACTTTTATATGTATTAATTAGATAGATGTAGTTTTTAACAAAATGAATGAATGAATGAATGAATAAAAATAAATAAATAAATAGATAAATAAATAAATAGATAAATAAATAAAAAAATGAACAAACAAACAAACAACCAACCAAACAAACAAATAAACAAATAAATATATAAAAATAAATAAATAAATAAATAAATAATTAAATAATAGTACTTTCTTGATTATATCTGAATATATTATTGCGATGTAATAAAATGTTACAGTTAAATCAAATACTGTAACACTGTAAATTTTAACAGTAATTCATAATAAGTGTAACATAATAAGTGTAACAGACAATTTAATTTAAATAAATCAAATATTAAAATCTACGCACACAAGAATACATGTATATAAGGAAAATGCAATCCCAATATTTACCATAAATGCTCTGCCATCCTTGATATCCGGCGATCAGAAATAATGTAATTAGAAGCATTTCTACTTATTTTAACTTAAAATATTTCATCGAAACTGTCTGAATAATCAGTTTTTCAACGGATTTTGTAATTATTGTTTTTCTTCCTTTTTTTCCTCTTGAAAATGAAATTTTATAGTTTTCTGTTATTAAATCTAGACAGGCACCCTTTTTACGCGCGGCTTCAGTGCATCGGATCGCTTTTGTAATTATAACATAAATTTAAAATGATCTAAGGCCACTGTAATCAAATTATTTGGTATTCATTAACTTATCAATGATTAAACTAATATAACAATTAGTCATTCTCCAGAAATGATAAATGATTTTGTTCATCCACCTTTTTATGTACTTGCATTATATGAATGTATACTTTCAAATTGAAAATGTTTCGTTATCAATTTTTTTCCCAACTGTAAACAATTTAATGCATAAATAAAAGTTCTTAAAAAGCGTAATCAATATAAGATTCGTTAATAACCAAGTTACTTTTTCCTTTACCTGCTGTATATGTGAAATGTGGTTTCCCAGTCGGAACACCTTGTCAAGTTTTCATAATAATCTCGGAGTTTATATGGATAGGCAGTACATTTTAGTTGTACCATAAACAAAACATTTTATATACTTGTAATGAGTTTAAAAAATTGTTTATTTTACACCGAACATCAAATAAGGTTAAGTTTGGTAAAGTCTGATTTAAACATATGTCTGACAACCAGAATCAATTGAAGAATGTCCGCCGTGTTGTCAATAGGTATACAATTTGTACTTTCGGTTTCTAATATCATAATAGTTTATAAATAATGTACTTTTACTATATAAATTTACAAGATCATACACGATGTAAAGAACATACACATCATTCATAAACTATTTGTTTAAATATGTTTAGTTTAAGGCGTAAGTTAGTCCGGACTACTGTATAGAATCTGTGCATTATTACGTTCGAGGTTCTTATCCGAAGTTTGACGGAAAAAGCCGAGAAAATGTAAATGTATAGGTTTCCCTGATTTGACTTTTGAAAAGTTCATTTGACCCCCAATACCAAATACAAGAATTCAGCTTCCGATAGGAAAGGGCCTGGCCATACTGCAAGGTTATGCAGGACGTCCTGGCTCCATACTGGTGGCGTAAGATTCACTTCCGGTTCTGGCAGGTAAAGTGTTAGATGTGATACGACATAATTTGTTTGAAAATTACAAATACTATTATTTATGTATTTGAAGTAAAAATTATTCACATATTCTCAGTCAACTTGATGAAAAATTAAATCATTGCAAGTGATTTTATCCCATTAAGTTACCTGCATCTCTTTAACAGTGTGTTTAGAAACAAAATACTTTTCGTTGGCCTTAGGACCGGATATGACGTAGTTATCATTTCTGACCAATACAATCAATCCTATCCTCATTCATGTTTTTGGAAACCCGTTTCCTTTTTATTGTTGTTTTATTTAACTACTATTTAAAAATGTGTTTATAGCAATCATTTTGAAAATATTTAAATTCCGATATTGATAGTTTTTGTATTAAACACGCGTGTTTAACCAACACTAGAGACTAGATACATGCATTACTTACAATATTTGTAAAACACTTACCGCCAAGTTTGAAACTTGTTTCTATTGATCCGATAAATGCATTTGTATTTACCTTTTGATGTATTTATTTAAGAGAGCATGCCACCACACCCGTCTGTTTATTTTTCCATTTTCCATTAAATTCAAAGTTTGTTTAGTTGGTTATTTATTTATTCAAAACTGTGGTTAGAAAAATGAATACAAACCATTCGTGTAACAAGAAAGAATTAGCACAAATTTTAAAATCATATAAAAAAATATACAATAATTTTCTAAAACAGTCCGTAAGAAAACCATGGTATGAAACCATTGCCAAGAAGCTAAAAGCAATACTTTGGAGGTTCGTTTTTTAAGGCAATATAAGTCACAAAGCTCTAGGTAGATCAAGGAGTATAGTCATAAGATGTTTTTGTATAAAGTCTTCGAACTTTCGCAAAAAATAGCAAAAATTTATAAAGCCCGCCAGCAGAAAACCATGCGTCTGATGTTATTGCAAATTAGCGATAGCAATATTTTTAACGTTCTCTTTACGACAAAATAAGTCGAAGAAAAATGGCCTCGAGACACCCGGGTTTCATGATCGCTGTATGGATCTCTGATGTATTATTTCTGCTAATTTATAGAACGACTGACTTTTTGCAAGCATTTTATAGAGACACCAACCTCAAGGCTTGGCGATTTGTGACTTTTCTATCGTGTATAATTCGCAGAGACACTCATTCCGTGTGTCTAACATAAATAACTGACACCGATCACGTGACAAGGGTGGCGCGTGAAGTAAAAATGTGCCATCTTCGAGATAACATTTTATTCCGCTATGCATAAAGTCTTGAAATTTCATTTAAAAAAACAACACATTCCTATGGTGGCTGATTTGTGCAATTGGTGTTTTCGCCACGCGAGCCCGCCAAGCGAAATGTCAAGAATTAACAAGTTAAAATGGCGGGGCACGGAGGAAAAACACGCAAATAGCGGAGGCAGGCGCGGGGCAAAATCAAATAAATAAGACTTCGCTCCGCTAATAAGCGTGTTTTCGCACCGCGCCTGCGACGTTTTATTTCTTGAATTTCGCTCCGCGACCCAGCGGGGCGACATTTTATTTATTTAGTCGTGCCCCCGCTAATAAGGTTGTGTCCGCTCTGCGACCCTGTTATTTTATCTTGTTTATTCTCGACATTTCGCTTGGCGGGATCGCGGGGCGAAAACACGAATGGCACAAATCTGCCACTGTACCTTCCGAAGCCCAACGTCAGAAAACCATTAGTTTGATTCCGTTGCAAATTAGCCATAACAACAGTTGGGAGGTTCGTTGTAACGGCAATTTAAGTTACAAAGCGTTAGGTGACAGAGGCCCGCATGCCATGGTTTGCGATTTGTTCTATCTATAAAGTTTCGAAAAAGATGGCATGATTTTGCGCAGAATCAAAATACATACATGCAAATGTCTGTTTTGTTTAGTTGGGTTTCACGGCGTACAATCACAATTCAGGTTAAATGTCAAAACGATAAATCTGATGATTTTCGCTAAAATTAGCTGTTACAAACGGGAATGGATCTAAAGACATCATACTCTGAAATACACATGGAAACGTACGTAGTGCACACTTACTAAATATGATCATATCTATTATAGTAACAATAGTAATGCTGATAATGTTCATATTTTCACAGTGATGTTTCTATCTCCATACACAAAAATGACGAGGGGGCAATATTTCAGCCATCCTTAACACTTTCCCACTACAATACCCTCAACTACAGGCCGATAGATTCCTCATCTACGATAATGACGGCAATGAGTCCACTACAGAGATGATCCTGGTGTTCGCTTACGAAATGTGTATTCAGCAGTTAGGTACCGCAGATACATGGTTCATGGATGTTACACACTCGACAGGTTTGTTTGTTTTATCATTTCAGATATCTATTTTTCGTATTTTAGTTCGCAAAGTGTCGCGTTCTGCCTTAGGTAAAATAAACAACTCTATTAGCAAACTGTTTCATAATAGTCTTTATTTTTATATTATGCTGATTTTTATCCCCGAATTTATTGTAAATATTTCTATCAATCCACAGCGCCACCACAATTTGCAAAACTGTTTTCCATCCGTGTACCGTTTGGGGAAGCCTGTGTGACTGCAGCCAGTAGAGTGCTTATGAATAAAACCTCACAGCTCTCCTAGCGGATCGTTGCTGACTACGAGTTAAATATTCATAACGCTGTGAGGTCTGTGGTCTCAACACATATTCATATTCATATACAGGTAACTATCTTCTATATTAAATCTGAAATATAAAAAAATGGGAATATCAAATTTATATTAAGTTATTATGCTAAAGATTACTATATGCTAAAGTGACGTCTCTATAAAGATATCATACTCTGAAATACACATGGAAACGTACGTAGTGCACACTTACTAAATATGTTCATATCTATCATAGTAACAATAGTAATGCTGATAATGTTCATATTTTTACAGGTATATTTCTATCACCTCACACAGTCAACTTGGCGGAGAGTACAGGCTGAACGTCTACAGACAACCTACCGCTCAGACGTATCCATCAGAAAATTCTGCGAACACACAATTTATCAAACTTGTTCTATTTATTATAAAATCAAAATGTTTATACAATATCTTTTTGTATATTTGCATTATTGTTTACATTTATAATATGACTTTCTTTCTGTCATATTATATATATATATAAAAAGGAAGATTTGAAACATCAACATATATATCTACCTAAAATTTTAATGCTGAGTGCATTGGAAAAAACAAACAAACAAACTACAACAACAACAAAAGAGAAAGAAAGAAACTCCAAAAAAAAAACAGGTATTTAACAAACATAATTGTACATTTTTGTTACGGGCTTATGGACTTATGTCCGCCCTGTCATATAGTCATATACACGGGAGGGCTTTTGTCCATATAAATAACATACATATCCACTTACCTATAGAAAATACGTGCCGATGATGTAAATATCAATGACTCGGTAGCCATTGTGTGATGCTTGCAACAATCTTTCTTGCTTGAACCAAGTGTGCAACCTCTCCACGTCCTGCCCACTGATTAAGCTATATCTGTTAAGCTGTAAACGACACTTCAAATTTACTCCGCTAGAATCGTAATAGATTAACCAGTATATGGTCAAGCCAGACTGAACGTCAGTGCTTTCTGACTGTTGCCTGGCGAATTTTCTAAATTTCTATCTTGATATTTCCAGCCTGATAATGGACAGCTCCAAAAAGGGAAACTTGAAAAATCCGTTTAACAAATTCACCAGGTTAAGCGTGGGATTTCGAATCTGTCTTGTCAGTGTTAGCTCTATCGTCTGCTCAAGTTATGCAGCACATTGCACTATCTGTTATATTAGAAGAAGGTTAAATTCAGTTATGAAAGTAAATGCGCAACTTGGCAAAAATATTAACAAACGAAGTGTGAAATATAACCACCACATATAATAAATATAAAACGTTTCTGAAACGTTCATGTTAAGTAGAAATAAAATAATGCTATACCATGTGTATACGTTAAATGAAAAGTGGAAAAAGATTTTCAGTAAAAATAGAAATGAACTTAAAATTTCATAGTAAAATTAAAAAGACAAATAGAGGTTCCCCGCTTGGTTTGCGTAAATAATCATGAAGCTTAATAAAGAATAAAGTCTGTGATTTTATGTTTTACATCATGCGAAATTATATGCTTGGTGGTATATTTATACTTTACTTAGTCAGCAGTTCTATGCGAAACAGTCTGTATTTTTCTGTTGGTGCAACAATTGGTTGAGATACAGGTTTGGGCAGCTTTGTGGACACTTTAATTAAGACACCAGTCGATGCTGCATGAACTTTTATTACTGTCCAAATAAGATCTCTAAGGGGTTATTGTAAAATAATAGCTAGGGCATGTATATACTAAACTTAATTTTATTGTCTTGATATTGTCCTAAATAATTGGTTGAGTTTTTAAAATAGATTCAAGAAAACGGTTAAACTTTGCACACCCCCCCCACACCCACACACACACTCACACACACGCACGTACGCACGCTCACGCACACTAACACACGCACACACAAGAGTGCTGAGTATTTATTTATTTTTTAATTTATAAAACATACACTTATAAGGATATAAAAAAAACACCCGGATTTAAATGTTACCAATCGTAAATATCTTACCTAAGTAGAAACGTTTTAGTTATCGAATCTATTGTTCTTATATATAACTTTACTTTACCGGCATATGCAGAACTGTTGCCCTTATTCCATCAGCTCATACCTGGATTTGGATTTTGCTTTTATATGCCAAGGTTTGATGAAGTTACATAATAAATTAAAGTGGTCATATGTATTAAAAAACGCTAAAAACGGAAATTTGTGAGAACCTTAAATCGTGTCGATGACATTTTGTTTTAATTTAAAACTTGGCGTATCACCCATTCGGACGCGGTTAATGCATTTGAGGATTTACTTACTTGTAAACAAAAACACCAAAACTACCGTGAAACATAGCGTCACGGGTTAAACAGAAGGAAAATGATTCTTACTTTGGGCCAGCTCAATTATGCGAATGGTACTAATATTGTTTGTTTTGTATAGTTACTTAACTTATAAAAAAAACTTGAAGAAGTAAATATATACTCGTACTTTCAAACAAAAGGTTAAGTTAAACGGTCAGCATTTGCATGTTTAAAGGTTGAAAACTGATTTCCATTTTACTAGGGGAAGTTTTGCATCAACCACCACCGTTCATTTATAGGACAAGTCACAAATGCGTATTAACATGGTAATAACACTGTTATAACGTTCTTAATGAATCCATTTTTGTTGTATTTTCTAGTATGCTTAATTAATGGCATTGTTTACTACCCGACTTCATACAATAAAATAGAAAGGGTATTATTATGGTTCTCTGAATACTATAGCAAAGTCTTAGAACTATTTTTGCTCAGCGTAGATAGCTTACACAATAGATGTGTTGAACTGGTAGTAAGCTAATTTAACGTTATTCCAATGGTAGCTTGCGCCTCCAAAAGTTACTTCTGTCTATTGGCCTTATATGCAATCCGTACTTTTATATTTCGGTATACTATAAGGTACAATATAGTTATACTTCCAATTAACGTGTCAACATAAGATATATAAAAAATGGCTAACTTAAGAAATGAAAGAAAATTTAGAAATTATATCAGTGCTTTAGTTGCTACTTTCAAAACAGGAGAAGCGCTTGAAAATTTTACTCAACAAGGATTATTAGCTGTGCATAATCATATACAAAATAAAGTAGGAAATTTGCCACCTTGCTTAAACCAATGTAGTCAAAATGGCGGAGATATAAACAGGTATTGATTTCAAAACATTTTACAAAATGAAATAGTTTAGTTAAATATGATAACGGCTAAATAGTAATTACAGAACAGTTATTTTATGGTGATGATTGCCGTTTCTATTTTTTTTCTTTCTTTCTGTCTTTCTTTTTTTTGTGAGGGGTGCAGATCATAAAATATAAAGACAAATATATAAAATTGAAAACAAGTAATGTTTCATTTTCCAATTCATGAGTGTTTATAGTTTACTACTTCTCAGGGTTAAGTATGTTAGGTAGCAACCAAGTTAGCTTGCGTTAGCTTATTTTCTGTAAATTATCATAAGTTAAAATCTAGATACGATTTATTTATATATTCTGATATTTTACACCTCAGATTTAAAGTCATAATTTGGTAAAGTTTTGACGTGACTAATTATATATTATTCCACCGTGAATGGATATCTCTGTTATATTGTAGTACTGTACAGTGTAATTTTTACTTTGTCAACGATTTAGATATTTGATACGAAGTTTGTATAAACTGATCGTTGACTAAATCAGTATATATGAATGTTAACACAGGTGACAGTCACTAATTGATCTACTGTAAGGAGATCTAAATAAAACAATCTATTATAGTCGGTTCAACTGTTAAATTATTCATTCAACTTTGCATTAATATCCACACATTATTTTACAATTTATTTACTACACGCTATTGTTCATCATCGAATTAGAGTATTATTAGTTATAAACTTTTATTTGTTTCCTTTCTTCTTTTTTTATAAATTTTAAAGAATCATTACTAAGTGATAAAAATGAAATTAAGATTTTAATTCGTTTGAATCGACTTAAAACGTTCGATCACTAAATTAATTTGGCAAACAATATCACAAGTCTTTCGCTTAAATCAGCTTTAAGAAGTATATCACAAAATTGCATGCACGAAGGAAATTCTTATTGAAAAAAACTAATCTTCTTTGTTTATAATGGAAGTGTAACCTTTATTTATAGGTGGTGTGTTACATGTATCAGCTGGCGACAAGAGTTAGAAAACTTCATTCCACGTGGCGTTCGAAGAAATTGGCAAGACACAGCTTCATGGTGTTGGCCAAATGGAGCAAAAGAAATCGCTGAAGTATTTGTTTTTAAATTTCCTGGACAGGGTAATAGGAACATTAATTTAAAAGATCTGAGCACAATATTTAATGTATGGAATCGTTGCAAACAGTTCCAAAGGCCCGTCGTAAATTTGTTGGAAATTCTCAAGGAGTCTCGAAATGAGCTTGCACATAACAACGCTAACATGAAACTTTCGAATGCAAAGAAGACATTGATATTTCAACAAATTAACAATGTTGTATCACATCCTGACATTCAGCAAACCATACATAACCATGCAGATTTTCTACAAACACTTCATGAATTGGAAAATGGAGAACTATTTATGGAGGATTTCGAACGTGCCCTCCATGCCATTGGATTGCAAAACGCAGAAATAGAAACTAGATTAAATGACCTTTCATCGACTGTGAATGAAACCAACAGAAAGATGTTGACACATATTTTTTGCTTATCTGTTTTCATCGTCATTTTGGTATTTGCAGTTCTGTTTAAAGAACCACCGGCCTACATTGCTCAACAGATTATACGGCTAAATAATATGCCTATGCAAGCTACAATGGATCCCATAAACGAACGTATGTCAAAGATGACTTTATCGTCGCAAGCGGGTAAGTTGTAACAAATAAACTCTGAATACGCCACAAAACAACGCGTTTTCCGCCAATTGCCTTGATGGATTATATAGCTCATCATCAACATTTTGTCGGTAGAGAGTGGCTTACACATTTAACTGAACGCAAATTGCTTAATGCAAATGAAACAAACAGAGGTGTCATTCTTGAAGCTGGAATGGGATACGGAAAGTCAGCATTTTTGAAAAAAATAATATGTTCATCCAGAAACTAATCCTTTGCTGTCATACGGAGTCGCCTTGTCGCTTTTCATGTCTGCAGATTTGATGCTTTAATTTCTAAGCAAATTTTCGTTTTTGTCTTTCGTTTGATAAACATGATGTTTGCACAAATGCCCTTTATGAATGATGATATAAAGACGTGTATTGATATTTTTGACAAAGACATGTGCAAAAGCGATCCATATGGTTGTTTAGATCAGTGTTTGATAGTACCGTTAAACAAAATGTCTAAACCAAAGGATATACCTGTAATCATTATCATTGACGGTTTAGATGAATGTTTTGATGACAGCAGAGGTGTGAACGACATACTCCGAATTCTTCAAAAAAGACTACATCTATTTCCACTCTGGATAAAATTTTTAGTGTCAACCAGACCAGATCCAAGGATAAAACATCTGACTGTAGATCTCCATGTAATGCGGTTAAATGACTTTTCAAGGGAAAATATGAATGATATAGTTATGTATAGAAAACATTTAAGTTCAAACATGTCTGTGAGTTTTACGAACAAGTACAAAAATATTAATGTTTCTAATTTTCTTCTACTATCACTTCTTAACCAGAGTAGCGGAACCATTGAGGCAGTTCAGTCTGGTGCTTTGTTCCCAAGTTCATTATATGTGTTTTACGAACATCAGTTTCAACGCTTCTTTACTTCCAAATATGAAGAGACATTTATAAATTCAAAAACTATACTTGAAGTTATTTACTCGTCTTTTGAACCACCCACAAGGGACAAAGTATGGTTGATTGTGTCAGATGTTACTAGTATGACTTTTAAACAATTCAATTTAAGTTTTCAGCTGTTGGACAATTTTTTTCACAAAATTGAAAACGAAATTCACTTTTTCCACTTATCTTTTCGAGAATGGCTTATAGATGAAAGTAATATCGACTTCTCTATTGATATTGAATGCGGACATGAATTAAATGCTTTACATATATTTCAGCAGATAGAATATGGTAATTTTGAAAACGACATCATAGATCTTGTCATGCATGTTGATCTTTCATTTTCAAAGGCCCTACATCAGCAGTTTTTGAGCGTTCCTAAACTAACAATGTTACAAACTGAACAAAATAAAGACGAATACCCTCTTTTTAGATTAGTGAGACGGCGGGACAGTTCTGAAGCTATAAACTTGCTTATGTATCATTTTGAAGACATTGATGCTCGAAATAAAGATAATGTCACGGCTCTTTATATCGCTGCATCGCTGGGGCACGTGAAAGCCTTCAATGCATTAATACTTAAAGGTTCTAACGTAAGCTTCCGGACAAATTCGTACAGCAAAATCATTAACTTTGAAGAAGCTTTCACGGTGTCAATTGAACATCAGCATTGGGATTATGGTATTATGGACATTGCAGCTCAACATGGCCATGAAAATGTTGTTAAATATGTACTGAAAAATAATAATCATCTATTCAATTACCCGATAACAAGGTACAATTCGATGCATTTGTTACCAATTCATCTAGCATGTAAAAAGGGACATACTACAATCGTGAAACTTTTACACTCCAAATACAAATGGATGCTTGACTGGCAGTGTTTATATTACGCCTCGGAAATTGGACGGTTGTGTCTAGTAAATTATATCCTCGACAATGGGATTGAGGACAAGTGCTACAAATGTGAATCACATATGTCATGGATAAAAAAGGGACAGCTTCGGGTACAAGGTCATGTTTTTCGCGATTCTGAAGTTATGGACAAAGGACTTTCATTTGTTCTTCTAGACGATTGGGCAAACATCACATGCGAGTCTGCATTGCATATTGCTGTTAGGGAAAACAAACTTGATGTTGTTAACATATTAATAAATAAATCAAAACGTACTTCATTTTGTTATGATAGAGGTGGAAAAACGCCCGTCATATCTGCACTACAATACGGCAATCAAGGCATTGTGGAGTATTTTTTAAGTATTGGGATCTTAACTGGTAACGAAACATGCGCAACAATCCGTCCTTTGAATGACAGCTTTAAACTTCATGAAAAGGAAGTGACCAGAATTGGCAAGTCCTTTTGTGAAAATCATATGACAGTTCCACATATTCTTGCAAAATACAATCATATCATCCTATCTCATATGTTAATACGGAGTGGAATAGCATTAAATTGGATGACTAGGGACATGGAAGGGTGTTATCCAATACATTTAGCTGCATGTCATGGTAGTGTGGAAATGTTGAGCTATCTTCTTAAACATCTCGTTATGCATTTTGAGCTTTTCATGTGTGCTAATGGTTCAACAGCTTTACATTCTGCTGTAGAATGGCGATCTCCATCAAGTACTAAAATACTTCTTATGCACAATAAAAATTACTCAGGAGAATCAAAATCCAAAATGTTTATGTATATAAAACTTGCAATGAATACAAGTTATGAACCGGAATTGGCTAGTAACTACATGGATATAGAAATAAGAATATCAAAAATTATATTCATGCTTATTTCAAAAGATTGGGACTTTAATATTACAGACGCATTCGGCAGAAACATTTTGCATTATGCAATTACTCAAGGTCATTTCAAAGTTGTTCTTGAGTTGTTCAAGAATTTTCGAGACGAATCAAATATTCTTCTTGAAGCCGAAGATATTGACAACAGAACTCCTTTACGTTACGCGTTGTTAAAGTTAAAACCATTTTCCTCGTTTTTCCTCCCAAATCAGTCATTTGGGAACTCAACTTTTGGACCTACAGATGAGTCTATAGATCAAATGACTGCAAATGAGTACACATTACTTCTTACATTAGTCTTTATGATAAAATCAAACATTCTAAGTTTTCGTCAAGATATATTCAGACAATTTGTTAAAAAACAGTGTGTGTATGTCGTTATATTTTTGTTGGAGGCAAAGGGTCATTTACGATACAGCCAAGCTGATATGCTTTCAGATATTATCCAACAAGATCGCTATGGAGTGCAAACGCTAGCCTTTTATTTTGTATATATAAAAAGGTTATTACCAAAACTGGTTGCTGACTATAAAAAAGATATTTCTGATCTTTTGATTTCCTGTAGCGCTTGCAACGAACTTTTATATAAATGTCAAACACATTCAATTGCTCTCAATTATTTGAAAATATCAAGTTTGCTACGCTTAATTGGACTTGACAAAATTGATCATTTTATCCAGAAATTTATTTTTCACAATTCTCTATCACATTTGATGAGCAAGTGTTATGACCAAGATGGTTTCAATGTGTTAGATAGAGCAATTCAAGGGGGTAGTCCAGAGTTAGTAAAATATCTAATTGAAAATGGCGTGAAAACCAATGAAGATAAAAATAAATTAATAGAAATGGCACTCAATGGTCTTAAATATAGGAAAGAAAACAAACATGTGCCTATCATATCAATAACCAAGTCCAATATTATCAAAATATCTTTCTTGAAATTTGAAACAATAATTAATGCTTTTGGCTCGCATAAAATCCATGATTTTAGCACATTTTATTTTTCTCCAAATATTAATATGAAGAAAGAGGATTTTTATGGACTAGTATCAATACGAAGAATTATCTATGATGAATTAGTATCAAATATACTCACATCGTACAGGTATGAAATATCTAAATGGACAATTTGTTTAAAATCAAGCAGAAAGTTTTCTATTATTCACCGGCTTGCATTTGAAGGTTTGAAAAATAGTGTAGTCCTTGCAGTAAAGTACTGGGGAAAAGATATACTGCGGTGTAAGAACATTGATGAATTTACGCCATTATATCTTTCTAAAGTATTTCAATATGACGATACAACAGATTTTATAGAAGCTCAAGGCATACCATTTACAGCTCCATCCAAATCCGCTGAAATATATTTTCTTTTCAAACTTGTGTTCAAGTATAACTTTTCAAGATATGAGAACAAACATGTATTGTGTATTATGTCGTATACAAAAAATGTCCCAAATACATCTTACAAAAAGATAAAAGCTTATAACTGTGCGAAGAAAGTAATTCGTACTTTTAAGTCAAGTGAATATCATCAAGGTGTCAACGACTTTAAGTGGAAATTGTCATTTTATATCGAAAGAAATACTTGGCAACATTTAATGCTACAGGTTTTAAAAACCTTAGGTGTGAGCTTGAAAACTATTAATGTATGGAATTTTTACGGGTTGAATTTACTCGATCATTATGCGTTGATACATTTAAATAATATTAGGCTTATATTCAGTTTAATTCGTAGCCATACTACTGTTTCCAGTACAGAACAAGCAAAACTTATTCGAATAGCTGACGCAGAAAATCGTACCTGCAATTATTTACGCATATCACTCAAAAAAGTGATATCAATCCTTAAAGGCGAAGCAAGTAAATGCTTAAAGAATTGTTTGGAAAAAGACATGATTTTGCATCAGATGAATACTATTCTTGAACACATTTCGAGGTACAAATGGAGTACTATTAATTGCTCTGAAATTGTTGTGTCGTGTTTGTACCGGAGAATGGAAATGGAGATTTTCAAATTAATACGGCACACATTTCCTGCATTAAGAATAAACATGTTATCGAGTGTCTTAAAAGAGGGATTTTATGTACCGTTTTATCTTCAGAGAACAGATTTCACACAAATTGTAAAAGATCCTGATACTTGGTTAAGACTTTACAACAAGTATAACTATATGAATGTGCTTCAGATATCACCAATTCTAAAAGAATCTTTTTTGTACAAAAGTAAAAGTATTGATACGTTTTCTCGATATACCAAAGGCATGCGCAATAATTTGCAATTTATTGAATGGAATAGAAATGCAGAGAAATTGTTCGAACAGTACATGGCAAGCAAGGATACAAAATGATAGTGTTCATACAACTACACACCATTTTTTGTTCTTATTATTTGTTAATTATTTTGCGTGTGAATTCTTACTAGGTATATTTTATATATGTTCATGTAATCATTCAGTTTCGGCAGAGATGCAAGCAGTATTGTTTAATATAACTGTTGTTTTTGTAATAAACGTCAGCGACTTTAGCACATCTTTTTAAATTGTCATCAGGTATAAACCCTATACTAACGCTCCAAAACTAGTTATAAAAAATTTAATTCATTCATTATTTGTGTAAAAAGTTTTAAGTTGTATGAATTTAATTAATTATAAACCCTTTACTAACGCTTCAAAACTAGTTATAAGAATTCAATGTCATTCACCATTTGTGTAAAAAAGTTGTGCTGACAATGCAGTTGTATGTATTTATAAAAATATATTAATTAAAAAGAAAAATAAGTATATTAAATATAAAACGTTCATTCTTTTTGCTATGATTATGCTGCATGTTTGATCACAAATTGAATTGCTTTTTGTTCAAAACTTAGTATTTATTTTGTTGTAAAACATTTTTTTCTTATTCTGTCTCTTTGCCTATCATATGGATTACGTATATTGTTTGTTGTTTTTGTTTGTTTGTTTGTTGTTTGAAGTTGTTTTTAATGTTTTATGAACTTATGATATATATCCTGATATTTGAACAACTTTATTGTAAAGAGTGTTAAGCATTTCCTTAAATTGTAACATGTATCATAATAGATATAGTTTTCTGAGTTTGAGTTTACGAATTATAAAAAAACTATTTTCCTTTGTGTGCAATCGAGTCACGGATAGATGATTTCGCGCTATTTTCATAACTCAGTATAGAAGAATTGAATGTGTTCATTCAGCTTTGCGAGGCGTAACTGAGCTGACAGTAAATTTATTCACAAATATAAGTAATATTTCTTATTTGTTGAGTTAAGAATATATATATGCTTATGTTCAATTAACTGCGCTTTTCTGTTATATATAGTACTGAAAATTATTTGCACCGTTGTTTTTGATGACTGTATTTAATCTGTATAAGCATGTATTATTGAGCGTAACAAAATTAATGTATAGGTGTTTGTCATGTTCATGTATACATGCATGTTACGCCTCGCAAGTGCTTCGTGCTTAACGAAAATCAAATTATAATTTGAAATGTTATCATGTTTAGTTAGTGTTGTTAGTTTCATTTCAGGTTGCAACGTAATCATCGATAGTTTTGCCTAATAACGTCTAATAACAATATATGTACATATTAATTTTTAATCACCATTTATCACTTTGTAGAAATCAATTAATTTCAAGTATGTACCGACTAAGTATTTTAGTCAAAGGGTTCAAATTATCGTTTAATATTATTAATTATAGATCTAGAATTTAACAATCGCTTACCGTGTGTAAGATTTTGAGATTCCTTCATTGTAAACTTTGTATCTCTGTACATGTATGGTTGCTGTTGAAAGTATTAAATGGATTCTACAAAAAAACCTTATTAAAAATGTATTATTTTGAAGATGTCATATACATGTATTTGTTTGTTTAGCATTTCTGATCGGTATATATATTTTTGTGAGTGAAGACACCGAATGATTTATTTTCACCTGTCGGTACGCCACAAGTGAAAATATAAAAGCTGGTGTCCACGCAAGAAATTTAATTTGATCTTAAAATTGATATTTAGTTCATGCTTTTTTAGTGATTTCAGTCATTTTTACATTTTTTCTGTAATAAAGCACATTGAACTCCAGTCAGAGTGTATTTTTCTACGATCTGTCCACTTAGTTAATGATAAGGATACATTCTGTTCATCCGAATTCAAACAAAGTCCAACTACTTTGAAAATTATATATAATATTTTAATGTCAATTGAAATACATGTAATTAAATCATGGTCGTTGTAACATTGCTATAGTATTATTACTGGCTAATGAAGTTTTTAGCTTTGAAAAAAAAAAAAAACAATATCGTTTATAAATACTTTCAATTCTAAGATTTGTTATGTAAATTGAAGTTTTTAGTCAATTATATCTTGGAAACGAAAAAGTCAAAAGTTGCTTTCGTTTGGTTATATGTTATATGTGTTCATGAGATGCTATACAAATATGAGCAACACCTCTCATATGCCCTAGTCAGGCACCGTCAAATTTCCGGGCCCTAAAACGCGAGTTTTGTTCTTAAAAAGGCTTTTTAGTGCATTAGAGCATCAAAAAAATGTGAAATGTAGCAATAAGTGTTTTTTTTTCTTTCGGAGAATTCATCCTCCTCAGAATAAAGATGACAGTGACTTCATGTCATTAATTTATAAAATCTAAAAAATATAATTATTATTTTTTGATGGCTAAGTTTTAATCATGACAAAAATGTTTTAAAATGAAATAATTGACAAATGTTTAAGATAAAAACAACAACACAAAGATGTCTAAAAAATCTTCCCAATCTTACGTTACGCCATGACAAATGCTTAAGATACAACCTAAATTTTTAATTATAAAAAAAGACTCCCCATTCTTACGTTACCAATAAATAACAAAGACGTTAATCGAAATTGCGTGAATTATTTACTTTTTTGTGATTAAAAACAATTATATTGAAATATATTACTAATTAGTGATTTCCATTTGGACTTTTTTACAACAAGATAATTTCTTTCATTTCATTGAACATAACCGCTCGATTTATTGCTTAACAGTTAAGGTATAAGTAAATAAGGTTTAAATGATGGTGCATGATTAATTGTAATTGATAAAAGCGAGACAACTCTTTGTTAAATTTAGTTAAAAGAAATGTATTTCTAAAAAATGGTTATACATATTTTAAAGGGGTATTTGCATCGTGTGTGTGTTTGTTTATCTCGTGCGCTCGAGATACTTTGCCCATAGCAAGTAGATGATTTTTATTCATGTTTGAGGTCATAAGGTCAAAGGTCAAGGTAACTATGACACTTCATGTAAAATATTTGTCTGAAGAATAACCTGAGAAGGAATATGCTATGATTTATATCACCTAGTATAAACACTGCATCTGATCCTTAAATGACACCTATTTATCAAGAAAAAAGACAAAGAAATAAAGAGACATTATACATTTTTATGCTCCCCGAAGGGAGAGCATAATTATAGTCGCCGCCTTGTCCGTCTGTCTGTCCTTCTGTCCGGCTGTTGTCTTGTCCGGAGCATTACTTGAAAAGCCTTTGAGATAATTTGTTTAACCTTCACACAGTGGTAAAAGGCATTGAAGCGGATTGCTGTGTCAAAGAACCATAACTCTATTTTGCACCGTTTTTGAATTATCTTTCCTTTTAGAAAAATCTTGTCCGGGACATAACTCTTAAATTATATGAGATATGAACAAGAAACTGTGTAGGTATATAGATCTCAATAAATAGCTGTGCAGTGCACAAGAACCGTAACTCTGCCTTGCCTTATTTTGGAGTTATTGCCCTTTGTTCATTTTTACACTTTGAACTTTGTCCAGAACATAACTCTAAAATTAAAAGAGATATCATCATGAAACTTTGCAGATAGATAGATCGGGTAGATGTGCAGTGCAAAAGAACCATAACTCTGTTCAGCCCATTTTTGAATTATCTCCCCTTTAAGAAAAATCTTGTCGGGACATAGCTCTAAAATTATAAGAGATATCAACATGAAACTTTGTAGGTAGATAGATTTTAATGAGTAAATGTGCAGTGCGTAAGAATTGTTAATCTGCTTTGCCTTATTTTGGAGTTATTGCCCTTTGTTTATTTTTACACTTTGAACGGAACATAACTTTAAGATTATAAGAGATATCAGCATGAAACTTTGTTGGTAGATAGATCTCATTAGGTAGAAGTGCAGTGCAAAAGATTCATAACCCTGTTTTGCCCAATTTTTGAATTATCTCACCTTTTAGAATAATCTTGTCCGGTACATAACTCTAAAATTATAAGAGATACCAACATGAAACTATGTAGGTAAATAGATCTCAATGGGTAGAAGTGCCGTGCACAAGAACCCTATACTATTTTGCATTATTTTGGAGTTATTGCCCTTTCTTCATTTTAACACTGAACTTTGTCAGGAACATAACTCTTAGATTATTAGAGATATCAACATGAAACTTTGTAGGTAGATAGATCTCATTGGGTAGAAGTACAAAAGAACCGTAACTCTTTTAAGCCCTTTTTTGAATTATCTACCCTTCAAGAAAAATCTTGTCCGGGACATAACTCTAAAACTATAAGAGATATCAACATGAAACTTTTTAGGTAGATAGATCTTTATATGTAAATGTGCAGTGCACAAGAAACATAACTCTGCCCTGGCTTGTTATGGAGTTATTGCCCTTTGTTAATTTTTACATTTTAAACTTTGTCTGGAACATAACTCGGAATGCATAAGAAGTATCAACAAGAATCTTTGTAAGTAGATAGATCTTAGTAGATTAGAAGTCCAGTCCAAAGAACAGTTGCCTAATTCTGGAACTATCGCACTTTGAACTTTGTCCTGGGACATAACTCTGAAACTACAAGAGGTGTACTTTCCTGTGTCAAAAATCTATTCGGAGGGCATCACACGGTTCAGACCGGGCTCTTGTTAGAAATAGCTTTCAGAAGAATATTATCATTTTAGTGCCCGTTAGTACGTCCACCTGTTGCCAGTGTAACTACGAAAGAAAAGTTCATTATAACAGTTATAATCAAAAAGAAAAAGAAACAGAATCTGTCTAATATCTGTGCAATGATTTTCCAGGTGATTTCATTGGTTTCATCGGTACCATCGACAGAATTGTCATTGTTCTGAGCGCTTCTTTTCTTATCCGTGACGTCAAACATGACGTCATTGTTTGTATCCTTTGACACTACGGTGCATACTTCCGCTGTTTTCAGTGACGTTCTCATTGGTGAAACTTTGTCGTCTGATCTCGTGTTCAAAGCAGACGAGTTCCAGCAAATAATTTTTGCCGCGTTTCTTGTTAATGTGATGATGAAAGAATTTTCGTCGGGCTGACCTTCTCTATGGAACATGATAAGTATTAATATCGTTATCAAAATACCAACCGCAGCCAGGATCAACACGATGCCGAGGTAAAGACCTGTCAAATACATCATTAAATATAATGTTAGATCATGTACCAATATGACAATTATTTATTTCTTATTCCATGCATACAAAAGTGTACTTAAAAGGAACACCATCATTTGTACTCAAGTGTGTGTAAACTATCAACATTTTGTTTGTAAACATGTTGGTAAATGTACATGTGTCCTTCTGCTAGTGATTTTAAGTGTGACTAACTTTTACCGTTTTAATGTACAGCAAACTTTCTAATCGGAACATCCTCGGCTATAATCAATTATAATCTCGGAGTTAATACGGTTTCTATCACGTGCTTTCAGATGTAAACAGAAACAGAGAGTGTAATCTTTGATAATGTAAAACCAATGTATATTATGTACATTTAGGTGGACATTAATTTGATGTATTTTTTTAGAAAAAAACTTGTCAGCAACTCCCAGCATTAAAGTAATAGAAAGAGCACCGAAACATGAGGCTATCTGATTTGTACGAGGGGGCGTAGCCCCCGAGTATTAATCAGATTGCCGAGTGTTTTGGTGTTCTTTCTCTTTTGTATCATAGTCAAACATGACAGCACGTTCCCTGTTGTCATAATACGAAACCCCAGAAAAAATGAACCAATGAACGAGCATTTGAATATGAAATTTCTGCCCCTTTCCCTTTCTCTGCCGTCACAATAAGTAAACCCCAGCAAAAATGAACCAATCAACGGGCATTATCTGGAGTGCGGGTAACTGATACCTGCACCCCAGTTACCGCACTGTGCATGTATATGTATACGATTTAACTCTGACACTTTTTCAACAGAAAGGTCTCCAAACTATGATACAATTACTATTTGTTTGCATGTTTAGTTTCATAGTGTATGTTAGACCGAAATACCTTATGCTATTGTGTTCGAGGTCCTTATCCGAAGACTGACGGAAAGGTCCCAAAAGTTGCAATTGCAAACGTTCAAGTAATTGTTGGCCATCCCACGTATATAAATGAAATTACTAAATAGTTGAAATTACTAATTAGTTGAAAAAAGTAATGTATTTGTAATGTAATTACCTAGCACCGACAAAGTAATCGAAGTTGGCGGCAAAGAATCTGCGACGATGGTGAGAAGGACCGCAAGTGCGAGAAATACCGTGAGAACATACGAGAGTTTCTCCCCGGAATCTACCGGAACTATAAACACCAAGGCAACCATTAGTGACGTCAGAATGATAGGCATCATCACATTTAGGTTGTAAAACTGAGTTCTTCGACCTGAATAAATATTGACATTTAAAATTAAAATCACCCAAAAAAAACATAGATTATTTACATTACACTCGGAGCACCTCGGGCGACTTTCTGGTCAAAAAGTTGTCCGAGAAAGCCAAATTATAACGACCGATTTGTATCATACTGACAAAACAAATGCAACCAAAACGGGAATATCTTCGTTTTTCAGCGTTCGTTATACAAGTGAAACAACAGCTCCTACTATAACTGTTTTCACAGTGAATTAAATTCATGTTTTTTGTTGTTTCACAAGCACTATCTTTTTTTAATACACCGCCATTAGTAAAGTAATTTTCTAAATGAGATTTCATTTCATATCAAAAACAAATGTGTGCAAAGCAATTCCCTTTTTTTGAATGTTTTAAGATATTCATCCGATTAAACAGTCAAATTTCAGGGCTAATGCTGTGCATGGATCAATCGATTAATCAATCAATCAATCAATCAATCAGGGATATATAATCACATTTGAGCGCTTTTTATAACTACATTGTATTAAGGAATGACAAAGATGTTATCAGCGGACTCAATTGTTATAATAACTTAGACAGAAACATTTTTCAATCATCCAAAAGCCATTTTTATAATGTCCCTTAGGGATACTTGCGCTTGTATATTTGTTACTTTAAAATAATTCTAGTATTTTTTGTCTATTTATTACAGGTAAATTAATTCTCTTAGGGCTTAATCTAATGTCGCTGGAACTCGTTGCCAAACTCATTTGCTTTTTTGTTATACACTCATCACTTGTATAATTTTGACATGCATTTGATGCTATAAAATATGTTTAAACTATAGTACAGGAAAACATACTTACGTAGGTAAATCCAGAAGTCAATCTGTGGAAAAACTCTGACCGTTCCGTCGGGTAGATGTTCTGTCAGGTTTTTATCTTCAATTTCTGTACGAGTTATCTCCCATTCTCCGTGAGTTCTAGAATGAATGAAAGATATAAATGATATCTCATTTTATAACAGAAATGTATTATAGATATCACATTTTATAACAGGATTGTAACTGTATTAGACGTTGCTATCACTGTTATAAAATCAATTCATTTCTAACCACGACAAATAGAGTGTAATTATAATTTTGATAAATTAGATAAGAAAATGTTAGGGGAAAAAACAATGCAATGATAGCGGGTCAAATGTGTGGTAAATTAAAATAGAGTGCAATTGTAATTTCATAAATTCGATTAGAAAATGAGGAAAAATAAATAAATACAAATCCAAAGCAAACAGAAGCGGGTCAAATGTGTGGTGAATGATTTTTATAATCATTATACCAGAAAGTATAAGGTCGATGAAATCCAGTCCATTTCTAGTATCTTTGTTTTATTCGAATTCGCGATAAGGCAACGAATAAACATTTGTTTGCATTTTTCACAACACTAGATAATATTTGTGTGGACATTGCAAGTTATTGAACCCGTTACCCCAGTATGTATAATCTAGTAGTATTGCCACTCAGTCCGACGCAAAAATGAAGGATACATGTTCGGTTTTCCAAAGATTAATACAAAGTTGTAAATCAATGAGAGTTTTCTTTAAATGAAAATAACAATTAAATCGGATAGGTCGACAATTGACACATTTCCCATAAGTATTTCAAATATTGATAACAAAACAATAGAAATGTATCATTTGGATTTTCTAATTAAATGCTGCTTTCACTGATGAAGTACTAAGTGATTTAGAATGGCCATTTATCCGATGAATAATATCATTTTGTTCTAGAACACTTTATCATCTGCTTTAAAAATATCATTATGTAATATCGAATAGTACACTTGCCAACAACTTCCATGCATAATTCATTCGTCGTTGGTTTGTTGTTATGATTGTGTAATGCTTAATACTATCAACATGATTATTCATACAGCCCTTCCATTATAAACAAATTCACTATACAACAGAATAATCACCGAATGTTCATATTTGTATTAAAAATATTTGCTTGCTTAGTAAAATAGATCAGATGATATTAATAATCAACCATTTTGACTGTTCGAATGTTCATATATTAAGGAGGGCGTCAGGGAGGCGTAAGTCTCTAGGGTAAATGTTCAGCTGCTGACAAATCAAATCACACTTACTCAAAATCCTCCAGATTTACTGTTTCAAACAAATGTTCGAGTTTCACCTCTTCTATAGTGTATGTCCAGCTGACTATTTCTATGGCACATTTTTGTTGGTCATACGGATAATATGTGATGTCAACCTGAATTTATAATGATATCATATCAAAATAATATTTCAGCATACTATTAAAACAGAGAGTTTCGTCCTGGATTAAAAATATAAATTATACCAAGTTTTTATGCTAGGATTGCAATAAATATTTAATGTCAGCTTTGATTTAAAACATACTGGTAAATGATGTCAGGATTTAAATAAAACAGGCATATAGTGCCATCCTGGATTTAGAATATAAATTATATCAAAATTATTTAATAATCATATATTTGTATTAACAAATGACACATTTGAAAAAGTATAAATGAAATTACATTTAGGTTATACAGGTATATCAGGTTATATTTCAAATACTACCTAGTTTAAATATATGGAAAAAACTGATGAAACTATTTTATAGATACATCGTGAAGATATTAATTACATATAAACACATTATATTTTAACTAATGATGTATCAACACACGGAACGGATATAATATAATAAAGCATTAAATGATGTAAAACAACGACTGCTCAAACAAATAAATGTAAAAATACAGCAAAAAAAAATGGTTTGAAAAACATAGAAAGAAAACAACAAAAGCAGTGATATAAAAGCCCAAAGGTAATGTGTGCCATGAAAAGACAACTGAAAATGAAAAAAGATACCATGATCTTTGACTGAAGATTATAAGTTTGTTGCAATTGCGAAATGCTTAGCGGGGGGAGGGGGTTGGGGGGCGGAGAAGGGATATACATTAAAATGATCACATTTTCATTTATAAATTCCAATTTGGATATTTGTTGAGCAATGAGGTTACTTGTTACGCATTATTTTTGACGATATATTCCGGATAAAGCCGATTAAAACTGACTATTTATGCCAAATATACCAGACGGAAATTGACCAATTTATATCGAATTTATGTAATAAAAATTAATGATTTATTAAAGTTTAAATATATAAATAACAGAGAAAAAGTATGATAACTACGAGAATAAACAGTGCACGATATGAGATGACAATTTACTTCAAGATATAGCGATGCATTACACGAGATACCGCTGTTAGAAACAAGCAATGGCTGTATAGAAAAAGCGGATGCACTACAATTAAATAGCGGTGTTATACCAAAAACAGCGGTGTAATACAAGAAATAGTAGTATATTACAAAAAATAGTGGTGTTCCACAAGCAATTAGAAAAAGCGGTGTTCTACAACAAATTGCGGTGTCATACCAAAAATAGCTGTGCAATTGAGAAATAGCGATGTATTACAAGAAATAGCGATAGACACAAGAAATAGCGATGTTATACCAAAAATAGCGGTGTAATTCAAGAAATAGCGGTATATTACAAGAAATAATGGTGTTCTACAAGCAATAGCGGTAACCTACGAGAGAAAGCGGTGTTCTACAAGAAATTGCGGTGTCATACCAAATATAGCGGTGCAATAAAAAAATAGCGGTGTATTACAAAAAATAGCGGTGCGATACAAGAAACAGCGGTGTTATACCCAAAAATAATGGTGTAATACAAGAAATAGCGGTATATTACAAGAAATAATGGCTTCCTACAAGAAATAGCGTAAACTATTAGGGAAAGCGGTGCTCTACAAGAAATTGCGATGTTAAACCAAAAATAGCTGTGAAATCAAGATATAGCGTTGTATTACAAGAAAAAGCGGCGCGCGGTGTTATACCAAAAATAGCGGTGTAGTTAAAGAAATAGCGGTATATTACAAGAAAAATGGTGTTCTACAAGCAAAGGCGGTGAACTACGAGAGAAAGCCGTGTTCTACTAGAAATTCCAGTGAAATACCAAAACTACCAGTGTAATACAAAAAAAAAGGTGATGTAATACAAAATAAGCCGTGTAACACAAAAA